>NW_027413145.1:462661-567448 GCF_048544455.1 Silene latifolia | reverse complement strand
ATCATTTTGTCCTAGTTAATTACACATTGTGACTCGTTGTGCGAACCATTTGTCTTTATTCATTAGTCATTATGTCTCGTTGTGTTAATCATTTGTCCTTGTTCATTAGTCCTTGTGACTCGTTGTGTGACCAATTTGTCCTTGTTCATTAGTCATTGTGACTCGTTGTGTGAATCATTTGTCCTAGTTCATTAGCCATTGTGACTCGTTGTATGAATCATTTGTCCTTGTTCATTAGTTATTGTGACTCTTTGTGTGAATCATTTTGTCCTAGTTAATTACACATTGTGACTCATTGTGCGAACCATTTGTCTTTATTCATTAGTCATTATGTCTCGTTGTGTGAATCATTTGTCCTTGTTCATTAGTCCTTGTGACTCGTTGTGTGAACCATTTGTCCTTGTTATTAGTCATTGTGACTGTTTGTGTGAATCTTTTGTCCTAGTTCATTAGTCATTGTGACTGGTCGTGTGAATCATTTGTCTTTGGTTATTAGTCCTTGTGACTCGTTGTGTGAACCATTTATGCTTGCTTATTAGTCGTTGTGACACTTTGTGTGAATCATTTGTCCTAGTTCATTAGTCATTGTGACTCGTCGTGTGAATCATTTGTCTTTGGTCATTAGTCCTTGTGACTCGTTGTGAACCATTTCTCCTTGCTTATTAGTCGTTGTGACACTTTGTGTGAATCATTTGTCCTAGTTCATTAGTCATTGTGACTCGTCGTGTGAATCATTTGTCCTTGTTCATTAGCCATTGTGACTCATTGTGTGAATCATTTGTCTTTGGTCATTAGTCCTTGTGACTCTTCGTGTGAATCATTTGTAGTTGTTCATTAGTCATTGTGACTCGTTGTGTGAATCATTTGTCCTTGTTCATTAGTCCTTGTGACTCGTTGTGTGACCAATTTGTCCTTGTTCATTAGTCATTGTGATTTGTTGTGTGAATCATTTGTCCTAGTTCATTAGCCATTGTGACTCGTTGTATGAATCATTTGTCCTTGTTCACTAGTTATTGTGACTCTTTGTGTGAATCATTTTGTCCTAGTTAATTACACATTGTGACTCGTTGTGCGAACCATTTGTCTTTATTCATTAGTCATTATGTCTCGTTGTGTTAATCATTTGTCCTTGTTCATTAGTCCTTGTGACTCGTTGCGTGACCAATTTGTCCTTGTTCATTAGTCATTGTGACTCGTTGTGTGAATCATTTGTCCTAGTTCATTAGCCATTGTGACTCGTTGTATGAATCATTTGTCCTTGTTCATTAGTTATTGTGACTCTTTGTGTGAATCATTTTGTCCTAGTTAATTACACATTGTGACTCATTGTGCGAACCATTTGTCTTTATTCATTAGTCATTATGTCTCGTTGTGTGAATCATTTGTCCTTGTTCATTAGTCCTTGTGACTCGTTGTGTGAACCATTTGTCCCTTTTATTAGTCATTGTGACTGTTTGTGTGAATCTTTTGTCCTAGTTCATTAGTCATTGTGACTCGTCGTGTGAGTCATTTGTCTTTGGTCATTAGTCCTTGTGACTGATGCAGGAGCTAGTAACCAGGACAACCAACTATTCCATGGTCAAGCAACTCAGGCAACAACAGGCCATAACCACTCCTACCTAGCCACTGATCAGTCTACTTTGCAGGCTCCTAAGTACCAAGATAAGGCAAATCATCACCGCCACCATGGCCAGCTGATAAAACACTCATATGAGCATCAAAAAGTCCTAGGGAGCCAGGTCAAATTCTCATTGCAAAGTATTGAAAAACCAACAAAGCAAGTTGCGGAAAGGAGAGATTCCAAAAAGTACATTGCCATTTCTGGACAAACCAAGGAAAAGCTGTGTGTGAGGCTTCTTTAACTTAAGTTTCCATATATCAGAGGGTGCTTGGACACTAAATCAAGACCAAGGAGACCACTTGTCCTCACATAAGCAGGAAAAGCAACAACTACCACAGAAAAGCTTGAAAGGCAACAAAGATGTCACTGTCACCTGACTGTCCTCTGCAAACTCAATTTGTTTTCACTCTAGTTTACATTTATGATCTTTTTGCCGTTGTAATATATTATCTAGAATTTTGTCCTGACTTATGGGACAATCCTGGCCCTTAGATGAACCTTTTATTTCATGTTTAACCTAAAAGCAAGGCCTATATAAGGACCCTTGCATCAGACTATTAGAGGCAGCTGATTTTATGAATGAAACCTGAGTTTTTACTCTCAATTCAAATCTCTTAAATCTTATGTTAGAAACATAGGGTAGAGTCAGGCTTATTAATACTCTGTGCTTGCTGTGGGTATTGAATAAGGACCTGGTAGTAAGGTGAGAACAGTCCTGTGCTTGCTGTGGATTGTTTGAGCTTTATTGTCTGTTTCAACTCGAGTATTCCTGTGTTAAGCTGTGGTTTTCTTGAGTTAAACAATTTAAATTGTTAAGTTAACTTCCTGTGCTTGCTGTGGAAGGTAGTTGAACAATTATATCCCAAAAACAGTCCCTTTTAGTCACAACAACTCTCACACTGTCATACTGTCCTATTTTCTGTCAGTCTTGGTTTAGCAGTTTGTCAAATCATTGTAAGGGTGGGTGTTTACATATCAACTTGGTATATCAGAGCCAGGCTAAACACAATTCCATCTTGTGTTTATCTTGGGAATTGAGAGAATAGTGAGTTCATCAACCTACCTACATTAAAAACACAAAAAATAACCATGAGTGAAGAGAGGCTAGCTGGCATTGAAGCCACAGTTGGAAATCTAGCCAGAAATGTGGATACACTGGTGAATGCTATGCATGCTGTCATGGAGAGAATCCCAAACCCAGACCCTAGGAGGCAACCTGCCAGAGGAAGGGGTAGAGGGAGAGGCTTTGCCATGGGAGCAGGAAGAAGACACCCACAACCAGAGGAAGAATATGGATCAGACTCTGATGAAAGCAACAGGACACAAGAAGAACATCTTGAGCAAACAGACAGGCATATAAAGGTAGAAATCCCTGAATTTTCTGGTAGTTTGAACCCTGATGACCTACTAGAATGGATTAGAGATGTTGAAAAAATCTTTGAGTATAAAAATTATAATGATGCTAAGGCTTGTAAAGTTGCAGTCTTGAAATTGAAGGGTTATGCTTCACTGTGGTATGATAATCTTAAGCATCAAAGGTTAAAGGAGGGTAAGGATCCTCTTAGGTCTTGGTCCAAACTTAAAAAGAAAATGTTGGCTAAGTTTGTCACCAAAGACTATACTCAGGATTTATTCATCAAACTGTCCAACCTTAAACAAAAGGAGAAAACTGTTGAAGCCTACTTGAGAGAATTTGAGCAATTAACACTTCAATGTGAAATTAATGAAAAACCTGAACAAAGAATTGCTAGGTTCTTAGAGGGTCTTGACAAGAGTATTGCTACAGAGGTCAGAATGCAACCTTTATGGTCTTATGATGATGTGGTTAACCTATCTCTAAGAGTGGAGAAAATGGGGAAAACCAAACCAGCTGCAACCAGACCCAAACCTGTTTTCAGACCTTATTCTGGTGTCAAAATCAATGACCCACCCAAAACAACCCCCCAACCCACTGTGGATAAAGGGAAGGCACCCATGAACCTCAAAATCAACCCACCCTTATCCAGAGACAAGATTAAGTGCTTCCAGTGCCAGGGATTTGGCCATTTCAGGAAGGATTGTCCTTCTGCTAGAACACTCACTGCAATAGAGGTTGCAGAATGGGAAAGGGAAGGTTTGGTAGAGTATGAGGAGGATGAGGCTCTTGTTTTAGAGGAGGTGGAGTCTGAGAAAGAAGCCAGTCTAGACCAGATTGTTGCTCCTCCTGATACAGGGCACAGTTTGTTCCTTTGGAGGGTCATGCACTCTCAGCAAGCCCCCTTAGAAGCTGACCAGAGATCTATGATATTCAGGAGTAGGTGTACTGTCCAGGGAAGAGTTTGTAACCTCATTATTGATGGGGGAAGCTGCACTAATGTTGCCTCCACCACCATGGTTAGCAAACTGGGTTTACCAACACAAGAACACCCTAACCCTTACAAATTGAGATGGCTAAGTAAGGATTCAGGAGTGAGAGTTGACAAGCAGTGCATTATTTCCTTCTCCATTGGGAAAATGTACAAGGATGAAGTGTTGTGTGATGTGGTACCCATGGATGCCTGTCACCTGTTACTTGGGAGACCTTGGGAATATGACAGGAATACCACACACCAAGGGAAGGACAATGTATACATATTCAAGCATCAAGGCAAGAAGGTCACCTTGACCCCATTGCCACCAAACCAGAGGGACTATGGCAGTCCTAATGTCCCAGAAGGAGTGAATGGTGTGCTGTTTTTATCTGAGGCAGCCATGATTAGGGAGATCAGGCAAGAACAACCAATTCTGATGCTGTTATCCAGGAAAGTAAACCAAGAAGAGAACACGGTTGTGCCGACAGCTGTTGCCCCTTTGATTCAAAGGTTCCAGGAAGTGTTTCCAGATGAGCTGCCTAGTGGATTACCTCCATTAAGGGGCATTGAACACCACATTGATCTTGTTCCTGGTTCAGTGCTCCCAAACAAACCAGCTTACAGGTGTGATCCAACTGCTACAGAGGAATTACAACATCAGATTGAGGAGCTAATGACAAAGGGATTTGTGAGGGAATCTCTTAGCCCTTGTGCAGTCCCTGCACTCCTAGTGCCAAAAAAAGATGGCACCTGGAGGATGTGCACAGATAGCAGAGCTATAAACAACATTACAGTCAAGTATAGGTTCCCAATCCCCAGATTAGATGATATGTTGATGAGTTGAGTGGTGCCAGCATATTTTCTAAGATTGATCTAAGGCAAGGGTACCATCAAGTAAGGATTAGGGAAGGGGATGAATGGAAGACTGCTTTCAAAACAAAACATGGCCTGTATGAGTGGCTTGTAATGCCTTTTGGACTGTCAAATGCACCCAGTACCTTCATGAGATTGATGACTGAAGTGTTGAGGCCATGTCTAGGCAAGTTTGCTGTTGTCTACTTTGATGACATACTGGTGTATAGCAAGAGCAAGGGAGAACATCTTAGACATCTGGAAGTGGTGTTTAAAATCCTCAGAGAGCAGAAGCTGTATGGCAAGCTGGAGAAATGCACCTTTATGGTTGAGGAGGTTGCATTCCTGGGTTACCTGATATCAGGAAGAGGCATTTCAGTTGACCAACAGAAAATTGCAGCAATGCAGTCTTGGCCAACCCCTACTACAGTCACTGAAGTAAGGAGTTTTCATGGGTTAGCATCCTTATACAGGAGATTTATCAAGAACTTCAGTACAGTGGTGGCACCCATCACTGAATGTATGAGAAAAGGGGAGTTTCAATGGACTGAACAAGCTCAGCAGTCCTTTGAAAAAATCAAGCAACTCATGTGTAACACTCCTATCCTAAAGCTACCTGATTTTGATCAGCTATTTGAAGTGGAATGTGATGCTAGTGGGGTAGGAATTGGAGCAAAGATACTAATTCAAAGCCGAAGCCCGTGGGCATATTTCAAAGAGAAGTTAAATGGGGCCAAACTGAAATATTCCACCTATGATAAAGAGTTCTATGCAATCATCAGAGCCTTGATGCATTGGAATCATTACCTTAAACCTAAGCCATTTGTACTACACTCGATCATGAAGCCTTGAAGTACATCAATGGCCAAAGACAAGTTAAATTTCAGGCATGCCAAATGGGTGGAGTTCTTGCAGTCCTTTACTTTTTCCAGCAAATACAAGGAAGGCAAGAAAAATGTGGTGGCAGATGCATTGTCAAGAAGGCATTCCTTGCTTTCAGTTATGTCCAACAAGGTTCTTGGGTTTGAATTCATGAAAGAATTGTATAAGGAAGATCCTGACTTCTCAGAGGAGTGGATTACTCAGGCTGAAGGGCATAAGAACCAAGCAAGCAAGTATCTACTACAGGAAGGTTTCCTATTCCAGGGCAACAAACTATGTGTTCCAAGGGGGGTCTTACAGAGATCTCTTGATCAGGGAAGTCCACTCAGGGGGAATGGGAGGGCACTTTGGTGTCCAAAAGACCTTGGAGATATTACAGGACCAATTCTATTGGCCAAGAATGATGGGTGATGTTCAGATTATCCTCAGAAGGTGCTCAAAATGCCAGCTCTCCAAGAGTTCTTTCCAACCTGGTCCATACACTCCCCTACCAGTGCCAAGCAAACCATGGGAAGACTTAAGCATGGACTTCATTGTGGCCCTACCAAGAACACGAGAGGGAAAGATTCTGTAATGGTTGTGGTGGACAGTTCGATAAGATGGCTCACTTTGTAGCTTGCAAAAAGACAGAGGATGCAGCAAGTGTTGCTGAGCTATTCTTGAAGGAGATTGTGAGACTCCATGGAGTTCCAAAAACCATTGTATCAGACAGGGATACAAAATTCATGGGATATTTTTGGAAGACTCTATGGAAGTTGCTTAAAACCAAGCTCTTGTTCAGCACCTCTCACCACCCACAAACAGATGGCCAAACTGAGGTCACTAACAGAACATTGGGAAGGATTTTAAGGTGTCTTGTCAGCAAGAGCCTAAAAGATTGGGACCTAAAGCTAGCAGCAGCAGAGTTTGCATTCGACAGAGCACCATCAACTGCAACTGGGCACAGTCCTTTTGAGGTAGTCTATGGGGTCAATCCACTTATGCCCCTGGATTTATCTTCTATACCAAAGGAAAACATCAACCTGGATGCCAAGAAAAGAGCTGAGCAATTACTGAAACTACATGAGACAGTGAAAAGGCAGATTGAAAGAACAAATGAGCAATACCAGAAACATCTTAAAGTGTCTAAGGGGAAGAAAGAATTTGAACCAGGAGATCTGGTATGGATACATCTGAGAAAGGAAAGATTTCCAGCAAAAAGGAAAAATAAACTCATGCCAAGATCAGATGGTCCATTTGAAGTTGTTGAAAAGATTGGGCCAAATGCATACAAGATTGACCTCCCAGGTGACTATGGGGTGCATGGGACTTTTAATGTGGGTGATCTCAGTCCATACTATGAAGATTCAGGAGATGAGGAGGTTACAGGCTTGAGGACAAGCCCTGTTCAACCAGGAGGGGTTGATGCAGGAGCTAGTAACCAGGACAACCAACTATTCCATGGTCAAGCAACTCGAGCAACAACAGGCCATAACCACTCCTACCTAGCCACCGATCGGTCTACTTTGCGGCTCCTAAGTACCAAGACAAGGCAAATCATCACCGCCACCATGGCCAGCGATAAAACACTCATATGAGCATCAAAAAGTCCTAGGGAGCCAGGTCAAATTCTCATTGCAAAGTATTGAAAAACCAGTCTGAAAGCAAGTTGCAGGAAAGGAGAGATTCCAAAAAGTACATTGCCATTTCTGGACAAACCAAGGAAAAGCTGTGTGTGAGGCTTCTTTAACTTAAGTTTTCATATATCAGAGGGTGCTTGGACACTAAATCAAGACCAAGGAGACCACTTGTCCTCACATAAGCAGGAAAAGCAACAACTACCACAGAAAAGCTTGAAAGGCAACAAAGATATCACTGTCACCTGACTGTCCTCTGCAAACTCAATTTGTTTTCACTCTAGTTTACATTTATGATCTTTTTGCCGTTGTAATATATTATCTAGACTTTTGTCCTGACTTATGGGACAATCCTGGCCCTTAGATGAACCTTTTATTTCATGTTTAACCTAAAAGCAAGGCCTATATAAGGACCCTTGCATCGATCGTTAGAGGCAAATGATTTTATGAATGAAACCTGAGTTTTTACTCTCAATTCAAATCTCTTAAATCTTATGTTAGAAACATAGGGTAGAGTCAGGCTTATTAATACTCTGTGCTTGCTGTGGGTATTGAATAAGGACCTGGTAGTAAGGTGAGAACAGTCCTGTGCTTGCTGCGGATTGTTTGAGCTTTATTGTCTGTTTCAACTCGAGTATTCCTGTGTTAAGCTGTGGTTTTCTTGAGTTAAACAATTTAAATTGTTAAGTTAACTTCCTGTGCTTGCTGTGGAAGGTAGTTGAACAATTATATCCCAAAAACAGTCCCTTTTAGTCACAACAACTCTCACATTGTCATACTGTCCTATTTTCTGTCAGTCTTGGTTTAGCAGTTTGTCAAATCATTGTAAGGGTGGGTGTTTACATATCAGTGACTCGTTGTGTGAACCATTTCTCCTTGCTTATTAGTCGTTGTGACACTTTGTGTGAATCATTTGTCCTAGTTCATTAGTCATTGTGACTCGTCGTGTGAATCATTTGTCCTTGTTCATTAGCCATTGTGACTCATTGTGTGAATCATTTGTCCTTGTTCATTAGTTATTGTGACTCTTTGTGTGAATCATTTGTCCTAGTTAATTACACATTGTGACTCGTTGTGAATCATTTGTCCTTTTTCCTTAGTTTTTATGACTCGTTTTATAAATCATTTGTCGTAGTTAATTAGACATTGTGACTCGTTGTGTGAATCATTTGTCCTTGTTCATTAGTCCTTGTGACTCATTGTGTGAGCCATTTGTCCTTGTTCATTAGTTATTGCGACTCTTTGTGTGAATCATTTGTCCTAGTTAATTACTCATTGTGACTCGTCGTGTGAATCATTTGTCTTTGGTCATTAGTCCTTGTGACTCGTTGTGTGAACCATTTCTCCTTGCTTATTAGTTATTGTGACTCTTCGTGTGAATCATTTGTAGTTGTTCATTAGTCATTGTGACTCGTTGTGTGAATCATTTGTCCTTGTTCATTAGTCCTAGTGACTCGTTGTGTTAATATTTTGTCCTTGTTCATTAGTCCTTGTGACTCGTTGTGTGAACCATTTGTCCTTGTTTATTAGTCATTGTGACTGTTTGTGTGAATCATTTGTCCTAGTTCATTAGTCATTGTGACTCGTCGTGTGAATCTTTTGTCTTTGGTCATTACTCCTTGTGACTCGTTGTGTGAACCATTTCTCGTTGCTTATTAGTCGTTGTGACACTTTGTGTGAATCATTTGTCCTAGTTCATTAGGCATTGTGACTCGTCGTGTGAATCATTTGTCCTTGTTCATTAGCCATTGTGACTCGTTGTGTGAATCATTTGTCCTTGTTCATTAGTTATTGTGACTCTTTGTGTGAATCATTTGTCCTAGTTAAATACACATTGTGACTCGTTGTGAATCATTTGTCCTTTTTCATTAGTTTTTATGACTCATTTTATGAATCATTTGCCGTAGTTAATTAGTCATTGTGACTCGTTGTGTGAATCATTTGTCCTTGTTCATTAGTTATTGTGACTCTTTGTGTGAATCATTTTGTCCTAGTTAATTACACATTGTGACTCGTTGTACGAACCATTTGTCTTTGTTCATTAGTCATTATGACTCGTTGTGTGAATCATTTGTCCTTGTTCATTAGTCCTTGTGACTCGTTGTGTGAACCATTTGTCCTTGTTCATTAGTTATTGCGACTCTTTGTGTGAATCATTTGTCCTAGTTAATTACTCATTATGACTCCTCGTGTGAATCATTTGTCTTTGGTCATTAGTCCTTGTGACTCGTTGTGTGAACCATTTCTCCTTGCTTATTAGTCGTTGTGGCTCTTTGTGTGAATCATTTGTAGTTGTTCATTAGTCATTGTGACTCGTTGTGTGAATCATTTGTCCTTGTTCATTAGTCCTTCTGACTCGTTGTGTGACCAATTTGTCCATGTTCATTAGTCATTGTGACTCATTGTGTGAATCATTTGTCCTAGTTCATTAGCCATTGTGACTCGTTGTATGAATCATTTGTCCTTGTTCATTAGTTATTGTGACTCTTTGTGTGAATCATTTTGTCCTAGTTAATTACACATTGTGACTCGTTGTGCGAACCATTTGTCTTTATTCATTAGTCATTATGTCTCGTTGTGTTAATCATTTGTCCTTGTTCATTTGTCCTTGTGACTCGTTGTGTGAACCATTTGTCCTTGTTTATTAGTCATTGTGACTGTTTGTGTGAATCATTTGTCCTAGTTCATTAGTCCTTGTGACTCGTTGTGTGAACCATTTCTCCTTGCTTATTAGTCGTTGTGACTCTTTGTGTGAATCATTTGTAGTTGTTCATTAGTCAGTGTGACTCGTTGTGTGAAACATTTGTCCTAGTTCATTAGTCCTTGTGACTCGTTGTGTGACCAATTTGTCCTTGTTCATTAGTCATTGTGATTCGCTTACGTGAATCATTTGTCCTAGTTCATTAGCCATTGTGACTCGTTGTATGAATCATTTGTCCTTGTTCATTAGTTATTGTGACTCTTTGTGTGAATCATTTTGTCCTAGTTAATTACACATTGTGACTCGTTGTGCGAACCATTTGTCTTTATTTATTAGTCATTATGTCTCTTTGTGTGAATCATTTGTCCTTGTTCATTAGTCCTTGTGACTCGTTGTGTGAACCATTTGTCCTTGTTATTAGTCATTGTGACTGTTTGTGTGAATCATTTGTCCTAGTTCATTAGTTATTGTGACTCGTCGTGTGAATCATTTGTCCTTGTTCATTAGCCATTGTGACTCATTGTGTGAATCATTTGTCCTTGTCATTAGTCATTGTGACTCGTCGTGTGAATCATTTGTCCTTGTTCATTAGCCATTGTGACTCGTTGTGTGAATCATTTGTCCTTGTTCATTAGTTATTGTGACTCTTTGTGTGAATCATTTGTCCTAGTTAATTACACATTGTGACTCGTTGTGAATCATTTGTCCTTTTTCCTTAGTTTTTATGACTCGTTTTATAAATCATTTGTCGTAGTTAATTAGTCATTGTGACTCGTTGTGTGAATCATTTGTCCTTGTTCATTAGTCCTTGTGACTCGTTGTGTGAACCATTTGTCCTTGTTCATTAGTTATTGCGACTCTTTGTGTGAATCACTTGTCCTAGTTAATTACTCATTGTGACTCGTCGTGTGAATCATTTAACTTTGGTCATTAGTCCTTGTGACTCGTTGTGTGAACCATTTCTCCTTGCTTATTAGTCGTTGTGACTCTTTGTGTGAATCATTTGTAGTTGTTCATTAGTCATTGTGACTCGTTGTGTGAATCATTTGTCCTTGTTCATTAGTCCTTCTGACTCGTTGTGTGACCAATTTGTCCATGTTCATTAGTCATTGTGACTCATTGTGTGAATCATTTGTCCTAGTTCATTAGCCATTGTGACTCGTTGTATGAATCATTTGTCCTTGTTCATTAGTTATTGTGACTCTTTGTGTGAATCATTTTGTCCTAGTTAATTACACATTGTGACTCGTTGTGCGAACCATTTGTCTTTATTCATTAGTCATTATGACTCGTTGTGTGAATCATTTGTCCTTGTTCATTAGTCCTTGTGACTCGTTGTGTGAACCATTTGTCCTTGTTCATTAGTTATTGCGACTCTTTGTGTGAATCATTTGTCCTAGTTAATTACTCATTATGACTCCTCGTGTGAATCATTTGTCTTTGGTCATTAGTCCTTGTGACTCGTTGTGTGAACCATTTCTCCTTGCTTATTAGTCGTTGTGACTCTTTGTGTGAATCATTTGTAGTTGTTCATTAGTCATTGTGACTCGTTGTGTGAATCATTTGTCCTTGTTCATTAGTCCTTGTGACTCGTTGTGTGACCAATTTGTCCTTGTTCATTAGTCATTGTGACTCATTGTGTGAATCATTTGTCCTAGTTCATTAGCCATTGTGACTCGTTGTATGAATCATTTGTCCTTGTTCATTAGTTATTGTGACTCTTTGTGTGAATCGTTTTGTACTAGTTAATTACACATTGTGACTCGTTGTGCGAACCATTTGTCTTTATTCATTAGTCATTATGTCTCGTTGTGTTAATCATTTGTCCTTGTTCATTAGTCCTTGTGACTCGTTGTGTGAACCATTTGTCCTTGTTTATTAGTCATTGTGACTGTTTGTGTGAATCATTTGTCCTAGTTCATTAGTCATTGTGACTCGTCGTGTGAATCTTTTGTCTTTGGTCATTACTCCTTGTGACTCGTTGTGTGAACCATTTCTCGTTGCTTATTAGTCGTTGTGACACTTTGTGTGAATCATTTGTCCTAGTTCATTAGGCATTGTGACTCGTCGTGTGAATCATTTGTCCTTGTTCATTAGCCATTGTGACTCGTTGTGTGAATCATTTGTCCTTGTTCATTAGTTATTGTGACTCTTTGTGTGAATCATTTGTCCTAGTTAAATACACATTGTGACTCGTTGTGAATCATTTGTCCTTTTTCATTAGTTTTTATGACTCATTTTATGAATCATTTGTCGTAGTTAATTAGTCATTGTGACTCGTTGTGTGAATCATTTGTCCTTGTTCATTAGTTATTGTGACTCTTTGTGTGAATCATTTTGTCCTAGTTAATTACACATTGTGACTCGTTGTACGAACCATTTGTCTTTGTTCATTAGTCATTATGACTCGTTGTGTGAATCATTTGTCCTTGTTCATTAGTCCTTGTGACTCGTTGTGTGAACTATTTGTCCTTGTTCATTAGTTATTGCGACTCTTTGTGTGAATCATTTGTCCTAGTTAATTACTCATTATGACTCCTCGTGTGAATCATTTGTCTTTGGTCATTAGTCCTTGTGACTCGTTGTGTGAACCATTTCTCCTTGCTTATTAGTCGTTGTGACTCTTTGTGTGAATCATTTGTAGTTGTTCATTAGTCATTGTGACTCGTTGTGTGAATCATTTGTCCTTGTTCATTAGTCCTTCTGACTCGTTGTGTGACCAATTTGTCCATGTTCATTAGTCATTGTGACTCATTGTGTGAATCATTTGTCCTAGTTCATTAGCCATTGTGACTCGTTGTATGAATCATTTGTCCTTGTTCATTAGTTATTGTGACTCTTTGTGTGAATCATTTTGTCCTAGTTAATTACACATTGTGACTCGTTGTGCGAACCATTTGTCTTTATTCATTAGTCATTATGTCTCGTTGTGTTAATCATTTGTCCTTGTTCATTAGTCCTTGTGACTCGTTGTGTGAACCATTTGTCCTTGTTTATTAGTCATTGTGACTGTTTGTGTGAATCATTTGTCCTAGTTCATTAGTCATTGTGACTCGTCGTGTGAATCTTTTGTCTTTGGTCATTACTCCTTGTGACTCGTTGTGTGAACCATTTCTCGTTGCTTATTAGTCGTTGTGACACTTTGTGTGAATCATTTGTCCTAGTTCATTAGGCATTGTGACTCGTCGTGTGAATCATTTGTCCTTGTTCATTAGCCATTGTGACTCGTTGTGTGAATCATTTGTCCTTGTTTATTAGTCATTGTGACTGTTTGTGTGAATCATTTGTCCTAGTTCATTAGTCCTTGTGACTCGTTGTGTGAACCATTTCTCCTTGCTTATTAGTCGTTGTGACTCTTTGTGTGAATCATTTGTAGTTGTTC
Organism: Silene latifolia; assembly: GCF_048544455.1. Lineage (NCBI taxonomy): Eukaryota > Viridiplantae > Streptophyta > Magnoliopsida > Caryophyllales > Caryophyllaceae > Silene > Silene latifolia. The sequence goes on along the minus strand of NW_027413145.1, from coordinate 554,064 downwards.
ATTAGTCAGTGTGACTCGTTGTGTGAAACATTTGTCCTAGTTCATTAGTCCTTGTGACTCGTTGTGTGACCAATTTGTCCTTGTTCATTAGTCATTGTGATTCGTTCTGTGAATCATTTGTCCTAGTTCATTAGCCATTGTGACTCGTTGTATGAATCATTTGTCCTTGTTCATTAGTTATTGTGACTCTTTGTGTGAATCATTTTGTCCTAGTTAATTACACATTGTGACTCGTTGTGCGAACCATTTGTCTTTATTTATTAGTCATTATGTCTCATTGTGTGAATCATTTGTCCTTGTTCATTAGTCCTTGTGACTCGTTGTGTGAACCATTTGTCCTTGTTATTAGTCATTGTGGATTTGTTTGTGTGAATCATTTGTCCTAGTTCATTAGTTATTGTGACTCGTCGTGTGAATCATTTGTCCTTGTTCATTAGCCATTGTGACTCATTGTGTGAATCATTTGTCCTTGTCATTAGTCATTGTGACTCGTCGTGTGAATCATTTGTCCTTGTTCATTAGCCATTGTGACTCGTTGTGTGAATCATTTGTCCTTGTTCATTAGTTATTGTGACTCTTTGTGTGAATCATTTGTCCTAGTTAATTACACATTGTGACTCGTTGTGAATCATTTGTCCTTTTTCCTTAGTTTTTATGACTCGTTTTATAAATCATTTGTCGTAGTTAATTAGACATTGTGACTCGTTGTGTGAATCATTTGTCCTTGTTCATTAGTCCTTGTGACTCATTGTGTGAGCCATTTGTCCTTGTTCATTAGTTATTGCGACTCTTTGTGTGAATCATTTGTCCTAGTTAATTACTCATTGTGACTCGTCGTGTGAATCATTTGTCTTTGGTCATTAGTCCTTGTGACTCGTTGTGTGAACCATTTCTCCTTGCTTATTAGTTATTGTGACTCTTCGTGTGAATCATTTGTAGTTGTTCATTAGTCATTGTGACTCGTTGTGTGAATCATTTGTCCTTGTTCATTAGTCCTTGTGACTCGTTGTGTTAATATTTTGTCCTTGTTCATTAGTCCTTGTGACTCGTTGTGTGAACCATTTGTCCTTGTTTATTAGTCATTGTGACTGTTTGTGTGAATCATTTGTCCTAGTTCATTAGTCATTGTGACTCGTCGTGTGAATCTTTTGTCTTTGGTCATTACTCCTTGTGACTCGTTGTGTGAACCATTTCTCGTTGCTTATTAGTCGTTGTGACACTTTGTGTGAATCATTTGTCCTAGTTCATTAGGCATTGTGACTCGTCGTGTGAATCATTTGTCCTTGTTCATTAGCCATTGTGACTCGTTGTGTGAATCATTTGTCCTTGTTCATTAGTTATTGTGACTCTTTGTGTGAATCATTTGTCCTAGTTAAATACACATTGTGACTCGTTGTGAATCATTTGTCCTTTTTCATTAGTTTTTATGACTCATTTTATGAATCATTTGTCGTAGTTAATTAGTCATTGTGACTCGTTGTGTGAATCATTTGTCCTTGTTCATTAGTTATTGTGACTCTTTGTGTGAATCATTTTGTCCTAGTTAATTACACATTGTGACTCGTTGTACGAACCATTTGTCTTTGTTCATTAGTCATTATGACTCGTTGTGTGAATCATTTGTCCTTGTTCATTAGTCCTTGTGACTCGTTGTGTGAACCATTTGTCCTTGTTCATTAGTTATTGCGACTCTTTGTGTGAATCATTTGTCCTAGTTAATTACTCATTATGACTCCTCGTGTGAATCATTTGTCTTTGGTCATTAGTCCTTGTGACTCGTTGTGTGAACCATTTCTCCTTGCTTATTAGTCGTTGTGACTCTTTGTGTGAATCATTTGTAGTTGTTCATTAGTCATTGTGACTCGTTGTGTGAATCATTTGTCCTTGTTCATTAGTCCTTCTGACTCGTTGTGTGACCAATTTGCCCATGTTCATTAGTCATTGTGACTCATTGTGTGAATCATTTGTCCTAGTTCATTAGCCATTGTGACTCGTTGTATGAATCATTTGTCCTTGTTCATTAGTTATTGTGACTCTTTGTGTGAATCATTTTGTCCTAGTTAATTACACATTGTGACTCGTTGTGCGAACCATTTGTCTTTATTCATTAGTCATTATGTCTCGTTGTGTTAATCATTTGTCCTTGTTCATTAGTCCTTGTGACTCGTTGTGTGAACCATTTGTCCTTGTTTATTAGTCATTGTGACTGTTTGTGTGAATCATTTGTCCTAGTTCATTAGTCCTTGTGACTCGTTGTGTGAACCATTTCTCCTTGCTTATTAGTCGTTGTGACTCTTTGTGTGAATCATTTGTAGTTGTTCATTAGTCAGTGTGACTCGTTGTGTGAAACATTTGTCCTAGTTCATTAGTCCTTGTGACTCGTTGTGTGACCAATTTGTCCTTGTTCACTAGTCATTGTGATTCGTTCTGTGAATCATTTGTCCTAGTTCATTAGCCATTGTGACTCGTTGTATGAATCATTTATCCTTGTTCATTAGTTATTGTGACTCTTTGTGTGAATCATTTTGTCCTAGTTAATTACACATTGTGACTCGTTGTGCGAACCATTTGTCTTTATTTATTAGTCATTATGTCTCATTGTGTGAATCATTTGTCCTTGTTCATTAGTCCTTGTGACTCGTTGTGTGAACCATTTGTCCTTGTTATTAGTCATTGTGACTGTTTGTGTGAATCATTTGTCCTAGTTCATTAGTTATTGTGACTCGTCGTGTGAATCATTTGTCCTTGTTCATTAGCCATTGTGACTCATTGTGTGAATCATTTGTCCTTGTCATTAGTCATTGTGACTCGTCGTGTGAATCATTTGTCCTTGTTCATTAGCCATTGTGACTCGTTGTGTGAATCATTTGTCCTTGTTCATTAGTTATTGTGACTCTTTGTGTGAATCATTTGTCCTAGTTAATTACACATTGTGACTCGTTGTGAATCATTTGTCCTTTTTCCTTAGTTTTTATGACTCGTTTTATAAATCATTTGTCGTAGTTAATTAGTCATTGTGACTCGTTGTGTGAATCATTTGTCCTTGTTCATTAGTCCTTGTGACTCGTTGTGTGAACCATTTGTCCTTGTTCATTAGTTATTGCGACTCTTTGTGTGAATCACTTGTCCTAGTTAATTACTCATTCTGACTCGTCGTGTGAATCATTTAACTTTGGTCATTAGTCCTTGTGACTCGTTGTGTGAACCATTTCTCCTTGCTTATTAGTCGTTGTGACTCTTTGTGTGAATCATTTGTAGTTGTTCATTAGTCATTGTGACTCGTTGTGTGAATCATTTGTCCTTGTTCATTAGTCCTTCTGACTCGTTGTGTGACCAATTTGTCCATGTTCATTAGTCATTGTGACTCATTGTGTGAATCATTTGTCCTAGTTCATTAGCCATTGTGACTTGTTGTATGAATCATTTGTCCTTGTTCATTAGTTATTGTGACTCTTTGTGTGAATCATTTTGTCCTAGTTAATTACACATTGTGACTCGTTGTGCGAACCATTTGTCTTTATTCATTAGTCATTATGACTCGTTGTGTGAATCATTTGTCCTTGTTCATTAGTCCTTGTGACTCGTTGTGTGAACCATTTGTCCTTGTTCATTAGTTATTGCGACTCTTTGTGTGAATCATTTGTCCTAGTTAATTACTCATTATGACTCCTCGTGTGAATCATTTGTCTTTGGTCATTAGTCCTTGTGACTCGTTGTGTGAACCATTTCTCCTTGCTTATTAGTCGTTGTGACTCTTTGTGTGAATCATTTGTAGTTGTTCATTAGTCATTGTGACTCGTTGTGTGAATCATTTGTCCTTGTTCATTAGTCCTTGTGACTCGTTGTGTGACCAATTTGTCCTTGTTCATTAGTCATTGTGACTCATTGTGTGAATCATTTGTCCTAGTTCATTAGCCATTGTGACTCGTTGTATGAATCATTTGTCCTTGTTCATTAGTTATTGTGACTCTTTGTGTGAATCATTTTGTACTAGTTAATTACACATTGTGACTCGTTGTGCGAACCATTTGTCTTTATTCATTAGTCATTATGTCTCGTTGTGTTAATCATTTGTCCTTGTTCATTAGTCCTTGTGACTCGTTGTGTGAACCATTTCTCCTTGCTTACTAGTCGTTGTGACTCTTTGTGTGAATCATTTGTAGTTGTTCATTAGTCATTGTGACTCGTTGTGTGAATCATTTGTCCTTGTTCATTAGTCCTTCTGACTCGTTGTGTGACCAATTTGTCCATGTTCATTTGTCATTGTGACTCATTGTGTGAATCATTTGTCCTAGTTCATTAGCCATTGTGACTCGTTGTATGAATCATTTGTCCTTGTTCATTAGTTATTGTGACTCTTTGTGTGAATCATTTTGTCCTAGTTAAATTACACATTGTGACTCGTTGTGCGAACCATTTGTCTTTATTCATTAGTCATTATGTCTCGTTGTGTTAATCATTTGTCCTTGTTCATTAGTCCTTGTGACTCGTTGTGTGAACCATTTGTCCTTGTTTATTAGTCATTGTGACTGTTTGTGTGAATCATTTGTCCTAGTTCATTAGTCCTTGTGACTCGTTGTGTGAACCATTTCTCCTTGCTTATTAGTCGTTGTGACTCTTTGTGTGAATCATTTGTAGTTGTTCATTAGTCAGTGTGACTCGTTGTGTGAAACATTTGTCCTAGTTCATTAGTCCTTGTGACTCGTTGTGTGACCAATTTGTCCTTGTTCATTAGTCATTGTGATTCGCTTACTGTGAATCATTTGTCCTAGTTCATTAGCCATTGTGACTCGTTGTATGAATCATTTGTCCTTATTCATTAGTTATTGTGACTCTTTGTGTGAATCATTTTGTCCTAGTTAATTACACATTGTGACTCGTTGTGCGAACCATTTGTCTTTATTCATTAGTCATTATGTCTCATTGTGTGAATCATTTGTCCTTGTTCATTAGTCCTTGTGACTCGTTGTGTGAACCATTTGTCCTTGTTATTAGTCATTGTGACTGTTTGTGTGAATCATTTGTCCTAGTTCATTAGTTATTGTGACTCGTCGTGTGAATCATTTGTCCTTGTTCATTAGCCATTGTGACTCATTGTGTGAATCATTTGTCCTTGTCATTAGTCATTGTGACTCGTCGTGTGAATCATTTGTCCTTGTTCATTAGCCATTGTGACTCGTTGTGTGAATCATTTGTCCTTGTTCAATAGTTATTGTGACTCTTTGTGTGAATCATTTGTCCTAGTTAATTACACATTGTGACTCGTTGTGAATCATTTGTCCTTTTTCCTTAGTTTTTATGACTCGTTTTATAAATCATTTGTCGTAGTTAATTAGTCATTGTGACTCGTTGTGTGAATCATTTGTCCTTGTTCATTAGTCCTTGTGACTCGTTGTGTGAACCATTTGTCCTTGTTCATTAGTTATTGCGACTCTTTGTGTGAATCACTTGTCCTAGTTAATTACTCATTGTGACTCGTCGTGTGAATCATTTAACTTTGGTCATTAGTCCTTGTGACTCGTTGTGTGAACCATTTCTCCTTGCTTATTAGTCGTTGTGACTCTTTGTGTGAATCATTTGTAGTTGTTCATTAGTCATTGTGACTCGTTGTGTGAATCATTTGTCCTTGTTCATTAGTCCTTCTGACTCGTTGTGTGACCAATTTGTCCATGTTCATTAGTCATTGTGACTCATTGTGTGAATCATTTGTCCTAGTTCATTAGCCATTGTGACTCGTTGTATGAATCATTTGTCCTTATTCATTAGTTATTGTGACTCTTTGTGTGAATCATTTTGTCCTAGTTAATTACACATTGTGACTCGTTGTGCGAACCATTTGTCTTTATTCATTAGTCATTATGACTCGTTGTGTGAATCATTTGTCCTTGTTCATTAGTCCTTGTGACTCGTTGTGTGAACCATTTGTCCTTGTTCATTAGTTATTGCGACTCTTTGTGTGAATCATTTGTCCTAGTTAATTACTCATTATGACTCCTCGTGTGAATCATTTGTCTTTGGTCATTAGTCCTTGTGACTCGTTGTGTGAACCATTTCTCCTTGCTTATTAGTCGTTGTGACTCTTTGTGTGAATCATTTGTAGTTGTTCATTAGTCATTGTGACTCGTTGTGTGAATCATTTGTCCTTGTTCATTAGTCCTTCTAACTCGTTGTGTGACCAATTTGTCCATGTTCATTAGTCATTGTGACTCATTGTGTGAATCATTTGTCCTAGTTCATTAGCCATTGTGACTCGTTGTATGAATCATTTGTCCTTGTTCATTAGTTATTGTGACTCTTTGTGTGAATCATTTTGTCCTAGTTAATTACACATTGTGACTCGTTGTGCGAACCATTTGTCTTTATTCATTAGTCATTATGTCTCGTTGTGTTAATCATTGGTCCTTGTTCATTAGTCCTTGTGACTCGTTGTGTGAACCATTTGCCCTTGTTTATTAGTCATTGTGACTGTTTGTGTGAATCATTTGTCCTAGTTCATTAGTCCTTGTGACTCGTTGTGTGAACCATATCTCCTTGCTTATTAGTCGTTGTGACTCTTTGTGTGAATCATTTGTAGTTGTTCATTAGTCAGTGTGACTCGTTGTGTGAAACATTTGTCCTAGTTCATTAGTCCTTGTGACTCGTTGTGTGACCAATTTGTCCTTGTTCATTAGTCATTGTGATTCGTTCTGTGAATCATTTGTCCTAGTTCATTAGCCATTGTGACTCGTTGTATGAATCATTTGTCCTTGTTCATTAGTTATTGTGACTCTTTGTGTGAATCATTTTGTCCTAGTTAATTACACATTGTGACTCGTTGTGCGAACCATTTGTCTTTATTCATTAGTCATTATGTCTCGTTGTGTTAATCATTTGTCCTTGTTCATTAGTCTTGTGACTCGTTGTGTGAACCATTTGTCCTTGTTTATTAGTCATTGTGATCGTTTGTGTGAATCATTTGTCCTAGTTCATTAGTCCTTGTGATTCGTTGTGTGAACCATTTCTCCTTGCTTATTAGTCGTTGTGACTCTTTGTGTGAATCATTTGTAGTTGTTCATTAGTCAGTGTGACTCGTTGTGTGAAACATTTGTCCTAGTTCATTAGTCCTTGTGACTCGTTGTGTGACCAATTTGTCCTTGTTCATTAGTCATTGTGATTCGTTCTGTGAATCATTTGTCCTAGTTCATTAGCCATTGTGACTCGTTGTATGAATCATTTGTCCTTGTTCATTAGTCATTGTGACTCTTTGTGTGAATCATTTTGTCCTAGTTAATTACACATTGTGACTCGTTGTGCGAACCATTTGTCTTTATTCATTAGTCATTATGTCTCATTGTGTGAATCATTTGTCCTTGTTCATTAGTCCTTGTGACTCGTTGTGTGAACCATTTGTCCTTGTTATTAGTCATTGTGACTGTTTGTGTGAATCATTTGTCCTAGTTCATTAGTCATTGTGACTCGTCGTGTGAATCATTTGTCCTTGTTCATTAGCCATTGTGACTCATTGTGTGAATCATTTGTCCTTGTCATTAGTCATTGTGACTCGTCGTGTGAATCATTTGTCCTTGTTCATTAGCCATTGTGACTCGTTGTGTGAATCATTTGTCCTTGTTCATTAGTTATTGTGACTCTTTGTGTGAATCATTTGTCCTAGTTAATTACACATTGTGACTCGTTGTGAATCATTTGTCCTTTTTCCTTAGTTTTTATGACATAAATCATTTGTCGTAGTTAATTAGTCATTGTGACTCGTTGTGTGAATCATTTGTCCTTGTTCATTAGTCCTTGTGACTCGTTGTGTGAACCATTTGTCCTTGTTCATTAGTTATTGCGACTCTTTGTGTGAATCATTTGTCCTAGTTAATTACTCATTGTGACTCGTCGTGTGAATCATTTAACTTTGGTCATTAGTCCTTGTGACTCGTTGTGTGAACCATTTCTCCTTGCTTATTAGTCATTGTGACTCTTCGTGTGAATCATTTGTAGTTGTTCATTAGTCATTGTGACTCGTTGTGTGAATCATTTGTCCTTGTTCATTAGTCCTTGTGACTCGTTGTGTGACCAATTTGTCCTTGTTCATTAGTCATTGTGACTCATTGTGTGAATCATTTGTCCTAGTTCATTAGCCATTGTGACTCGTTGTATGAATCATTTGTCCTTGTTCATTAGTTATTGTGACTCTTTGTGTGAATCATTTTGTACTAGTTAATTACACATTGTGACTCGTTGTGCGAACCATTTGTCTTTATTCATTAGTCATTATGTCTCGTTGTGTTAATCATTTGTCCTTGTTCATTAGTCCTTGTGACTCGTTGTGTGAACCATTTCTCCTTGCTTATTAGTCGTTGTGACTCTTTGTGTGAATCATTTGTAGTTCTTCATTAGTCATTGTGACTCGTTGTGTGAATCATTTGTCCTTGTTCATTAGTCCTTCTGACTCGTTGTGTGACCAATTTGTCCATTTTCATTAGTCATTGTGACTCATTGTGTGAATTATTTGTCCTAGTTCATTAGCCATTGTGACTCGTTGTATGAATCATTTGTCCTTGTTCATTAGTTATTGTGACTCTTTGTGTGAATCATTTTGTCCTAGTTAATTACACATTGTGACTCGTTGTGCGAACCATTTGTCTTTATTCATTAGTCATTATGTCTCGTTGTGTTAATCATTTGTCCTTGTTCATTAGTCCTTGTGACTCGTTGTGTGAACCATTTGTCCTTGTTTATTAGTCATTGTGACTGTTTGTGTGAATCATTTGTCCTAGTTCATTAGTCCTTGTGACTCGTTGTGTGAACCATTTCTCCTTGCTTATTAGTCGTTGTGACTCTTTGTGTGAATCATTTGTAGTTGTTCATTAGTCAGTGTGACTCGTTGTGTGAAACATTTGTCCTAGTTCATTAGTCCTTGTGACTCGTTGTGTGACCAATTTGTCCTTGTTCATTAGTCATTGTGATTCGTTCTGTGAATCATTTGTCCTAGTTCATTAGCCATTGTGACTCGTTGTATGAATCATTTGTCCTTGTTCATTAGTTATTGTGACTCTTTGTGTGAATCATTTTGTCCTAGTTAATTACACATTGTGACTCGTTGTGCGAACCATTTGTCTTTATTCATTAGTCATTATGTCTCATTGTGTGAATCATTTGTCCTTGTTCATTAGTCCTTGTGACTCGTTATGTGAACCATTTGTCCTTGTTATTAGTCATTGTGACTGTTTGTGTGAATCATTTGTCCTAGTTCATTAGTTATTGTGACTCGTCGTGTGAATCATTTGTCCTTGTTCATTAGCCATTGTGACTCATTGTGTGAATCATTTGTCCTTGTCATTAGTCATTGTGACTCGTCGTGTGAATCATTTGTCCTTGTTCATTAGCCATTGTGACTCGTTGTGTGAATCATTTGTCCTTGTTCATTAGTTATTGTGACTCTTTGTGTGAATCATTTGTCCTAGTTAATTACACATTGTGACTCGTTGTGAATCATTTGTCCTTTTTCCTTAGTTTTTATGACTCGTTTTATAAATCATTTGTCGTAGTTAATTAGTCCTTGTGACTCGTTGTGTGAACCATTTGTCCTTGTTCATTAGTTATTGCGACTCTTTGTGTGAATCACTTGTCCTAGTTAATTACTCATTGTGACTCGTCGTGTGAATCATTTAACTTTGGTCATTAGTCCTTGTGACTCGTTGTGTGAACCATTTCTCCTTGCTTATTAGTCGTTGTGACTCTTTGTGTGAATCATTTGTAGTTGTTCATTAGTCATTGTGACTCGTTGTGTGAATCATTTGTCCTTGTTCATTAGTCCTTCTGACTCGTTGTGTGACCAATTTGTCCATGTTCATTAGTCATTGTGACTCATTGTGTGAATCATTTGTCCTAGTTCATTAGCCATTGTGACTCGTTGTATGAATCATTTGTCCTTGTTCATTAGTTATTGTGACTCTTTGTGTGAATCATTTTGTCCTAGTTAATTACACATTGTGACTCGTTGTGCGAACCATTTGTCTTTATTCATTAGTCATTATGACTCGTTGTGTGAATCATTTGTCCTTGTTCATTAGTCCTTGTGACTCGTTGTGTGAACCATTTGTCCTTGTTCATTAGTTATAGCGACTCTTTGTGTGAATCATTTGTCCTAGTTAATTACTCATTATGACTCCTCGTGTGAATCATTTGTCTTTGGTCATTAGTCCTTGTGACTCGTTGTGTGAACCAGTTCTCCTTGCTTATTAGTCGTTGTGACTCTTTGTGTGAATCATTTGTAGTTGTTCATTAGTCATTGTGACTCGTTGTGTGAATCATTTGTCCTTGTTCATTAGTCCTTGTGACTCGTTGTGTGACCAATTTGTCCTTGTTCATTAGTCATTGTGACTCATTGTGTGAATCATTTGTCCTAGTTCATTAGCCATTGTGACTCGTTGTATGAATCATTTGTCCTTGTTCATTAGTTATTGTGACTCTTTGTGTGAATCATTTTGTACTAGTTAATTACACATTGTGACTCGTTGTGCGAACCATTTGTCTTTATTCATTAGTCATTATGTCTCGTTGTGTTAATCATTTGTCCTTGTTCATTAGTCCTTGTGACTCGTTGTGTGAACCATTTCTCCTTGCTTACTAGTCGTTGTGACTCTTTGTGTGAATCATTTGTAGTTGTTCATTAGTCATTGTGACTCGTTGTGTGAATCATTTGTCCTTGTTCATTAGTCCTTCTGACTCGTTGTGTGACCAATTTGTCCATGTTCATTAGTCATTGTGACTCATTGTGTGAATCATTTGTCCTAGTTCATTAGCCATTGTGACTCGTTGTATGAATCATTTGTCCTTGTTCATTAGTTATTGTGACTCTTTGTGTGAATCATTTTGTCCTAGTTAATTACACATTGTGACTCGTTGTGCGAACCATTTGTCTTTATTCATTAGTCATTATGTCTCGTTGTGTTAATCATTTGTCCTTGTTCATTAGTCCTTGTGACTCGTTGTGTGAACCATTTGTCCTTGTTTATTAATCATTGTGACTGTTTGTGTGAATCATTTGTCCTAGTTCATTAGTCCTTGTGACTCGTTGTGTGAACCATTTCTCCTTGCTTATTAGTCGTTGTGACTCTTTGTGTGAATCATTTGTAGTTGTTCATTAGTCAGTGTGACTCGTTGTGTGAAACATTTGTCCTAGTTCATTAGTCCTTGTGACTCGTTGTGTGACCAATTTGTCCTTGTTCATTAGTCATTGTGATTCGTTACGTGAATCATTTGTCCTAGTTCATTAGCCATTGTGACTCGTTGTATGAATCATTTGTCCTTGTTCATTAGTTATTGTGACTCTTTGTGTGAATCATTTTGTCCTAGTTAATTACACATTGTGACTCGTTGTGCGAACCATTTGTCTTTATTCATTAGTCATTATGTCTCATTGTGTGAATCATTTGTCCTTGTTCATTAGTCCTTGTGACTCGTTGTGTGAACCATTTGTCCTTGTTATTAGTCATTGTGACTGTTTGTGTGAATCATTTGTCCTAGTTCATTAGTTATTGTGACTCGTCGTGTGAATCATTTGTCCTTGTTCATTAGCCATTGTGACTCATTGTGTGAATCATTTGTCCTTGTCATTAGTCATTGTGACTCGTCGTGTGAATCATTTGTCCTTGTTCATTAGCCATTGTGACTCGTTGTGTGAATCATTTGTCCTTGTTCATTAGTTATTGTGACTCTTTGTGTGAATCATTTGTCCTAGTTAATTACACATTGTGACTCGTTGTGAATCATTTGTCCTTTTTCCTTAGTTTTTATGACTCGTTTTATAAATCATTTGTCGTAGTTAATTAGTCATTGTGACTCGTTGTGTGAATCATTTGTCCTTGTTCATTAGTCCTTGTGACTCGTTGTGTGAACCATTTGTCCTTGTTCATTAGTTATTGCGACTCTTTGTGTGAATCACTTGTCCTAGTTAATTACTCATTGTGACTCGTCGTGTGAATCATTTAACTTTGGTCATTAGTCCTTGTGACTCGTTGTGTGAACCATTTCTCCTTGCTTATTAGTCGTTGTGACTCTTTGTGTGAATCATTTGTAGTTGTTCATTAGTCATTGTGACTCGTTGTGTGAATCATTTGTCCTTGTTCATTAGTCCTTCTGACTCGTTGTGTGACCAATTTGTCCATGTTCATTAGTCATTGTGACTCATTGTGTGAATCATTTGTCCTAGTTCATTAGCCATTGTGACTCGTTGTATGAATCATTTGTCCTTGTTCATTAGTTATTGTGACTCTTTGTGTGAATCATTTTGTCCTAGTTAATTACACATTGTGACTCGTTGTGCGAACCATTTGTCATTCATTAGTCATTATGACTCGTTGTGTGAATCATTTGTCCTTGTTCATTAGTCCTTGTGACTCGTTGTGTGAACCATTTGTCCTTGTTCATTAGTTATTGCGACTCTTTGTGTGAATCATTTGTCCTAGTTAATTACTCATTATGACTCCTCGTGTGAATCATTTGTCTTTGGTCATTAGTCCTTGTGACTCGTTGTGTGAACCATTTCTCCTTGCTTATTAGTCGTTGTGACTCTTTGTGTGAATCATTTGTAGTTGTTCATTAGTCATTGTGACTCGTTGTGTGAATCATTTGTCCTTGTTCATTAGTCCTTCTGACTCGTTGTGTGACCAATTTGTCCATGTTCATTAGTCATTGTGACTCATTGTGTGAATTATTTGTCCTAGTTCATTAGCCATTGTGACTCGTTGTATGAATCATTTGTCCTTGTTCATTAGTTATTGTGACTCTTTGTGTGAATCATTTTGTCCTAGTTAATTACACATTGTGACTCGTTGTGCGAACCATTTGTCTTTATTCATTAGTCATTATGTCTCGTTGTGTTAATCATTTGTCCTTGTTCATTAGTCCTTGTGTCTCGTTGTGTGAATCATTTGTCCTTGTTCATTAGTCCTTGTGACTGTTTGTGTGAACCATTTGTCCTAGTTCATTAGTCCTTGTGACTCGTTGTGTGAACCATTTCTCCTTGCTTATTAGTCGTTGTGACTCTTTGTGTGAATCATTTGTAGTTGTTCATTAGTCATTGTGACTCGTTGTGTGAATCATTTGTCCTTGTTCATTAGTCCTTGTGACTCGTTGTGTGACCAATTTGTCCTTGTTCATTAGTCATTGTGACTCATTGTGTGAATCATTTGTCCTAGTTCATTAGCCATTGTGACTCGTTGTATGAATCATTTGTCCTTGTTCATTAGTTATTGTGACTCTTTGTGTGAATCATTTTGTACTAGTTAATTACACATTGTGACTCGTTGTGCGAACCATTTGTCTTTATTCATTAGTCATTATGTCTCGTTGTGTTAATCATTTGTCCTTGTTCATTAGTCCTTGTGACTCGTTGTGTGAACCATTTCTCCTTGCTTACTAGTCGTTGTGACTCTTTGTGTGAATCATTTGTAGTTGTTCATTAGTCATTGTGACTCGTTGTGTGAATCATTTGTCCTTGTTCATTAGTCCTTCTGACTCGTTGTGTGACCAATTTGTCCATGTTCATTAGTCATTGTGACTCATTGTGTGAATCATTTGTCCTAGTTCATTAGCCATTGTGACTCGTTGTATGAATCATTTGTCCTTGTTCATTAGTTATTGTGACTCTTTGTGTGAATCATTTTGTCCTAGTTAATTACACATTGTGACTCGTTGTGCGAACCATTTGTCTTTATTCATTAGTCATTATGTCTCGTTGTGTTAATCATTTGTCCTTGTTCATTAGTCCTTGTGACTCGTTGTGTGGACCATTTGTCCTTGTTTATTAATCATTGTGACTGTTTGTGTGAATCATTTGTCTTTGGTCATTAGTCCTTGTGACTCGTTGTGTGAACCATTTCTCCTTGCTTATTAGTCGTTGTGACTCTTTGTGTGAATCATTTGTAGTTGTTCATTAGTCAGTGTGACTCGTTGTGTGAAACATTTGTCCTAGTTCATTAGTCCTTGTGACTCGTTGTGTGACCAATTTGTCCTTGTTCATTAGTCATTGTGATTCGTTCTGTGAATCATTTGTCCTAGTTCATTAGCCATTGTGACTCGTTGTATGAATCATTTGTCCTTGTTCATTAGTTATTGTGACTCTTTGTGTGAATCATTTTGTCCTAGTTAATTACACATTGTGACTCGTTGTGCGAACCATTTGTCTTTATTCATTAGTCATTATGTCTCATTGTGTGAATCATTTGTCCTTGTTCATTAGTCCTTGTGACTCGTTGTGTGAACCATTTGTCCTTGTTATTAGTCATTGTGACTGTTTGTGTGAATCATTTGTCCTAGTTCATTAGTTATTGTGACTCGTCGTGTGAATCATTTGTCCTTGTTCATTAGCCATTGTGACTCATTGTGTGAATCATTTGTCCTTGTCATTAGTCATTGTGACTCGTCGTGTGGATCATTTGTCCTTGTTCATTAGCCATTGTGACTCGTTGTGTGAATCATTTGTCCTTGTTCATTAGTTATTGTGACTCTTTGTGTGAATCATTTGTCCTAGTTAATTACACATTGTGACTCGTTGTGAATCATTTGTCCTTTTTCCTTAGTTTTTATGACTCGTTTTATAAATCATTTGTCGTAGTTAATTAGTCATTGTGACTCGTTGTGTGAATCATTTGTCCTTGTTCATTAGTCCTTGTGACTCGTTGTGTGAACCATTTGTCCTTGTTCATTAGTTATTGCGACTCTTTGTGTGAATCACTTGTCCTAGTTAATTACTCATTGTGACTCGTCGTGTGAATCATTTAACTTTGGTCATTAGTCCTTGTGACTCGTTGTGTGAACCATTTCTCCTTGCTTATTAGTCGTTGTGACTCTTTGTGTGAATCATTTGTAGTTGTTCATTAGTCATTGTGACTCGTTGTGTGAATCATTTGTCCTTGTTCATTAGTCCTTCTGACTCGTTGTGTGACCAATTTGTCCATGTTCATTAGTCATTGTGACTCATTGTGTGAATCATTTGTCCTAGTTCATTAGCCATTGTGACTCGTTGTATGAATCATTTGTCCTTGTTCATTAGTTATTGTGACTCTTTGTGTGAATCATTTTGTCCTAGTTAATTACACATTGTGACTCGTTGTGCGAACCATTTGTCATTCATTAGTCATTATGACTCGTTGTGTGAATCATTTGTCCTTGTTCATTAGTCCTTGTGACTCGTTGTGTGAACCATTTGTCCTTGTTCATTAGTTATTGCGACTCTTTGTGTGAATCATTTGTCCTAGTTAATTACTCATTATGACTCCTCGTGTGAATCATTTGTCTTTGGTCATTAGTCCTTGTGACTCGTTGTGTGAACCATTTCTCCTTGCTTATTAGTCGTTGTGACTCTTTGTGTGAATCATTTGTAGTTGTTCATTAGTCATTGTGACTCGTTGTGTGAATCATTTGTCCTTGTTCATTAGTCCTTCTGACTCGTTGTGTGACCAATTTGTCCATGTTCATTAGTCATTGTGACTCATTGTGTGAATTATTTGTCCTAGTTCATTAGCCATTGTGACTCGTTGTATGAATCATTTGTCCTTGTTCATTAGTTATTGTGACTCTTTGTGTGAATCATTTTGTCCTAGTTAATTACACATTGTGACTCGTTGTGCGAACCATTTGTCTTTATTCATTAGTCATTATGTCTCGTTGTGTTAATCATTTGTCCTTGTTCATTAGTCCTTGTGTCTCGTTGTGTGAATCATTTGTCCTTGTTCATTAGTCCTTGTGACTGTTTGTGTGAACCATTTGTCCTAGTTCATTAGTCCTTGTGACTCGTTGTGTGAACCATTTCTCCTTGCTTATTAGTCGTTGTGACTCTTTGTGTGAATCATTTGTAGTTGTTCATTAGTCATTGTGACTCGTTGTGTGAATCATTTGTCCTTGTTCATTAGTCCTTGTGACTCGTTGTGTGACCAATTTGTCCTTGTTCATTAGTCATTGTGACTCATTGTGTGAATCATTTGTCCTAGTTCATTAGCCATTGTGACTCGTTGTATGAATCATTTGTCCTTGTTCATTAGTTATTGTGACTCTTTGTGTGAATCATTTTGTACTAGTTAATTACACATTGTGACTCGTTGTGCGAACCATTTGTCTTTATTCATTAGTCATTATGTCTCGTTGTGTTAATCATTTGTCCTTGTTCATTAGTCCTTGTGACTCGTTGTGTGAACCATTTCTCCTTGCTTACTAGTCGTTGTGACTCTTTGTGTGAATCATTTGTAGTTGTTCATTAGTCATTGTGACTCGTTGTGTGAATCATTTGTCCTTGTTCATTAGTCCTTCTGACTCGTTGTGTGACCAATTTGTCCATGTTCATTAGTCATTGTGACTCATTGTGTGAATCATTTGTCCTAGTTCATTAGCCATTGTGACTCGTTGTATGAATCATTTGTCCTTGTTCATTAGTTATTGTGACTCTTTGTGTGAATCATTTTGTCCTAGTTAATTACACATTGTGACTCGTTGTGCGAACCATTTGTCTTTATTCATTAGTCATTATGTCTCGTTGTGTTAATCATTTGTCCTTGTTCATTAGTCCTTGTGACTCGTTGTGTGGACCATTTGTCCTTGTTTATTAATCATTGTGACTGTTTGTGTGAATCATTTGTCTTTGGTCATTAGTCCTTGTGACTCGTTGTGTGAACCATTTCTCCTTGCTTATTAGTCGTTGTGACTCTTTGTGTGAATCATTTGTAGTTGTTCATTAGTCAGTGTGACTCGTTGTGTGAAACATTTGTCCTAGTTCATTAGTCCTTGTGACTCGTTGTGTGACCAATTTGTCCTTGTTCATTAGTCATTGTGATTCGTTCTGTGAATCATTTGTCCTAGTTCATTAGCCATTGTGACTCGTTGTATGAATCATTTGTCCTTGTTCATTAGTTATTGTGACTCTTTGTGTGAATCATTTTGTCCTAGTTAATTACACATTGTGACTCGTTGTGCGAACCATTTGTCTTTATTCATTAGTCATTATGTCTCATTGTGTGAATCATTTGTCCTTGTTCATTAGTCCTTGTGACTCGTTGTGTGAACCATTTGTCCTTGTTATTAGTCATTGTGACTGTTTGTGTGAATCATTTGTCCTAGTTCATTAGTTATTGTGACTCGTCGTGTGAATCATTTGTCCTTGTTCATTAGCCATTGTGACTCATTGTGTGAATCATTTGTCCTTGTCATTAGTCATTGTGACTCGTCGTGTGGATCATTTGTCCTTGTTCATTAGCCATTGTGACTCGTTGTGTGAATCATTTGTCCTTGTTCATTAGTTATTGTGACTCTTTGTGTGAATCATTTGTCCTAGTTAATTACACATTGTGACTCGTTGTGAATCATTTGTCCTTTTTCCTTAGTTTTTATGACTCGTTTTATAAATCATTTGTCGTAGTTAATTAGTCATTGTGACTCGTTGTGTGAATCATTTGTCCTTGTTCATTAGTCCTTGTGACTCGTTGTGTGAACCATTTGTCCTTGTTCATTAGTTATTGCGACTCTTTGTGTGAATCACTTGTCCTAGTTAATTACTCATTGTGACTCGTCGTGTGAATCATTTAACTTTGGTCATTAGTCCTTGTGACTCGTTGTGTGAACCATTTCTCCTTGCTTATTAGTCGTTGTGACTCTTTGTGTGAATCATTTGTAGTTGTTCATTAGTCATTGTGACTCGTTGTGTGAATCATTTGTCCTTGTTCATTAGTCCTTCTGACTCGTTGTGTGACCAATTTGTCCATGTTCATTAGTCATTGTGACTCATTGTGTGAATCATTTGTCCTAGTTCATTAGCCATTGTGACTCGTTGTATGAATCATTTGTCCTTGTTCATTAGTTATTGTGACTCTTTGTGTGAATCATTTTGTCCTAGTTAATTACACATTGTGACTCGTTGTGCGAACCATTTGTCATTCATTAGTCATTATGACTCGTTGTGTGAATCATTTGTCCTTGTTCATTAGTCCTTGTGACTCGTTGTGTGAACCATTTGTCCTTGTTCATTAGTTATTGCGACTCTTTGTGTGAATCATTTGTCCTAGTTAATTACTCATTATGACTCCTCGTGTGAATCATTTGTCTTTGGTCATTAGTCCTTGTGACTCGTTGTGTGAACCATTTCTCCTTGCTTATTAGTCGTTGTGACTCTTTGTGTGAATCATTTGTAGTTGTTCATTAGTCATTGTGACTCGTTGTGTGAATCATTTGTCCTTGTTCATTAGTCCTTCTGACTCGTTGTGTGACCAATTTGTCCATGTTCATTAGTCATTGTGACTCATTGTGTGAATCATTTGTCCTAGTTCATTAGCCATTGTGACTCGTTGTATGAATCATTTGTCCTTGTTCATTAGTTATTGTGACTCTTTGTGTGAATCATTTTGTCCTAGTTAATTACACATTGTGACTCGTTGTGCGAACCATTTGTCTTTATTCATTAGTCATTATGTCTCGTTGTGTTAATCATTTGTCCTTGTTCATTAGTCCTTGTGTCTCGTTGTGTGAATCATTTGTCCTTGTTCATTAGTCCTTGTGACTGTTTGTGTGAACCATTTGTCCTAGTTCATTAGTCCTCGTGACTCGTTGTGTGAACCATTTCTCCTTGCTTATTAGTCGTTGTGACTCTTTGTGTGAATCATTTGTAGTTGTTCATTAGTCAGTGTGACTCGTTGTGTGAAACATTTGTCCTAGTTCATTAGTCCTTGTGACTCGTTGTGTGACCAATTTGTCCTTGTTCATTAGTCATTGTGATTCGTTCTGTGAATCATTTGTCCTAGTTCATTAGCCATTGTGACTCGTTGTATGAATCATTTGTCCTTGTTCATTAGTTATTGTGACTCTTTGTGTGAATCATTTTGTCCTAGTTAATTACACATTGTGACTCGTTGTGCGAACCATTTGTCTTTATTCATTAGTCATTATGTCTCGTTGTGTTAATCATTTGTCCTTGTTCATTAGTCCTTGTGACTCGTTGTGTGAACCATTTGTCCTTGTTTATTAGTCATTGTGACTGTTTGTGTGAATCATTTGTCCTAGTTCATTAGTCCTTGTGACTCGTTGTGTGAACCATTTCTCCTTGCTTATTAGTCGTTGTGACTCTTTGTGTGAATCATTTGTAGTTGTTCATTAGTCAGTGTGACTCGTTGTGTGAAACATTTGTCCTAGTTCATTAGTCCTTGTGACTCGTTGTGTGACCAATTTGTCCTTGTTCATTAGTCATTGTGATTCGTTACGTGAATCATTTGTCCTAGTTCATTAGCCATTGTGACTCGTTGTATGAATCATTTGTCCTTGTTCATTAGTTATTGTGACTCTTTGTGTGAATCATTTTGTCCTAGTTAATTACACATTGTGACTCGTTGTGCGAACCATTTGTCTTTATTCATTAGTCATTATGTCTCATTGTGTGAATCATTTGTCCTTGTTCATTAGTCCTTGTGACTCGTTGTGTGATCCATTTGTCCTTGTTATTAGTCATTGTGACTGTTTGTGTGAATCATTTGTCCTAGTTCATTAGTCATTGTGACTCGTCGTGTGAATCATTTGTCCTTGTTCATTAGCCATTGTGACTCATTGTGTGAATCATTTGTCCTTGTCATTAGTCATTGTGACTCGTCGTGTGAATCATTTGTCCTTGTTCATTAGCCCATTGTGACTCGTTGTGTGAATCATTTGTCCTTGTTCATTAGTTATTGTGACTCTTTGTGTGAATCATTTGTCCTAGTTAATTACACATTGTGACTCGTTGTGAATCATTTGTCCTTTTTCCTTAGTTTTTATGACTCGTTTTATAAATCATTTGTCGTAGTTAATTAGTCATTGTGACTCGTTGTGTGAATCATTTGTCCTTGTTCATTAGTCCTTGTGACTCGTTGTGTGAACCATTTGTCCTTGTTCATTAGTTATTGCGACTCTTTGTGTGAATCATTTGTCCTAGTTAATTACTCATTGTGACTCGTCGTGTGAATCATTTAACTTTGGTCATTAGTCCTTGTGACTCGTTGTGTGAACCATTTCTCCTTGCTTATTAGTCATTGTGACTCTTCGTGTGAATCATTTGTAGTTGTTCATTAGTCATTGTGACTCGTTGTGTGAATCATTTGTCCTTGTTCATTAGTCCTTGTGACTCGTTGTGTGACCAATTTGTCCTTGTTCATTAGTCATTGTTACTCATTGTGTGAATCATTTGTCCTAGTTCATTAGCCATTGTGACTCGTTGTATGAATCATTTGTCCTTGTTCATTAGTTATTATGACTCTTTGTGTGAATCATTTTGTACTAGTTAATTACACATTGTGACTCGTTGTGCGAACCATTTGTCTTTATTCATTAGTCATTATGTCTCGTTGTGTTAATCATTTGTCCTTGTTCATTAGTCCTTGTGACTCGTTGTGTGAACCATTTCTCCTTGCTTATTAGTCGTTGTGACTCTTTGTGTGAATCATTTGTAGTTGTTCATTAGTCATTGTGACTCGTTGTGTGAATCATTTGTCCTTGTTCATTAGTCCTTCTGACTCGTTGTGTGACCAATTTCTCCATATTCATTAGTCATTGTAACTCATTGTGTGAATCATTTGTCCTAGTTCATTAGCCATTGTGACTCGTTGTATGAATCATTTGTCCTTGTTCATTAGTTATTGTGACTCTTTGTGTGAATCATTTTGTCCTAGTTAATTACACATTGTGACTCGTTGTGCGAACCATTTGTCTTTATTCATTAGTCATTATGTCTCATTGTGTGAATCATTTGTCCTTGTTCATTAGTCCTTGTGACTCGTTGTGTGAACCATTTGTCCTTGTTATTAGTCATTGTGACTGTTTGTGTGAATCATTTGTCCTAGTTCATTAGTCATTGTGACTCGTCGTGTGAATCATTTGTCCTTGTTCATTAGCCATTGTGACTCATTGTGTGAATCATTTGTCCTTGTCATTAGTCATTGTGACTCGTCGTGTGAATCATTTGTCCTTGTTCATTAGCCATTGTGACTCGTTGTGTGAATCATTTGTCCTTGTTCATTAGTTATTGTGACTCTTTGTGTGAATCATTTGTCCTAGTTAATTACACATTGTGACTCGTTGTGAATCATTTGTCCTTTTTCCTTAGTTTTTATGACTCGTTTTATAAATCATTTGTCGTAGTTAATTAGTCATTGTGACTCGTTGTGTGAATCATTTGTCCTTGTTCATTAGTCCTTGTGACTCGTTGTGTGAACCATTTGTCCTTGTTCATTAGTTATTGCGACTCTTTGTGTGAATCACTTGTCCTAGTTAATTACTCATTGTGACTCGTCGTGTGAATCATTTAACTTTGGTCATTAGTCCTTGTGACTCGTTGTGTGAACCATTTCTCCTTGCTTATTAGTCATTGTGACTCTTCGTGTGAATCATTTGTAGTTGTTCATTAGTCATTGTGACTCGTTGTGTGACTCGTTGTGTGAATCATTTGTCCTTGTTCATTAGTCCTTGTGACTCGTTGTGTGACCAATTTGTCTTTGTTCATTAGTCATTGTGACTCATTGTGTGAATCATTTGTCCTAGTTCATTAGCCATTGTGACTCGTTGTATGAATCATTTGTCCTTGTTCATTAGTTATTGTGACTCTTTGTGTGAATCATTTTGTACTAGTTAATTACACATTGTGACTCGTTGTGCGAACCATTTGTCTTTATTCATTAGTCATTATGTCTCGTTGTGTGAATCATTTGTCCTTGTTCATTAGTCCTTGTGACTCGTTGTGTGAACCATTTCTCCTTGCTTATTAGTCGTTGTGACTCTTTGTGTGAATCATTTGTAGTTGTTCATTAGTCAGTGTGACTCGTTGTGTGAAACATTTGTCCTAGTTCATTAGTCCTTGTGACTCGTTGTGTGACCAATTTGTCCTTGTTCATTAGTCATTGTGATTCGTTCTGTGAATCATTTGTCCTAGTTCATTAGCCATTGTAACTCGTTGTATGAATCATTTGTCCTTGTTCATTAGTTATTGTGACTCTTTGTGTGAATCATTTTGTCCTAGTTAATTACACATTGTGACTCGTTGTGCGAACCATTTGTCTTTATTCATTAGTCATTATGTCTCGTTGTGTGAATCATTTGTCCTTGTTCATTAGTCCTTGTGACTCGTTGTGTGAACCATTTGTCCTTGTTATTAGTCATTGTGACTGTTTGTGTGAATCATTTGTCCTAGTTCATTAGTCATTGTGACTCGTCGTGTGAATCATTTGTCCTTGTTCATTAGCCATTGTGACTCATTGTGTGAATCATTTGTCCTTGTTCATTAGTCATTGTGACTCGTTGTGTGAATCATTTGTCCTTGTTCATTAGCCATTGTGACTCGTTGTGTGAATCATTTGTCCTTGTTCATTAGTTATTGTGACTCTTTGTGTGAATCATTTGTCCTAGTTAATTACACATTGTGACTCGTTGTGAATCATTTGTCCTTTTTCCTTAGTTTTTATGACTCGTTTTATAAATCATTTGTCGTAGTTAATTAGTCATTGTGACTCGTTGTGTGAATCATTTGTCCTTGTTCATTAGTCCTTGTGACTCGTTGTGTGAACCATTTGTCCTTGTTCATTAGTTATTGCGACTCTTTGTGTGAATCATTTGTCCTAGTTAATTACCCATTGTGACTCGTCGTGTGAATCATTTAACTTTGGTCATTAGTCCTTGTGACTCGTTGTGTGAACCATTTCTCCTTGCTTGTTAGTCATTGTGACTCTTCGTGTGAATCATTTGTAGTTGTTCATTAGTCATTGTGACTCGTTGTGTGAATCATTTGTCCTTGTTCATTAGTCCTTGTGACTCGTTGTGTGACCAATTTGTCCTTGTTCATTAGTCATTGTGACTCATTGTGTGAATCATTTGTCCTAGTTCATTAGCCATTGTGACTCGTTGTATGAATCATTTGTCCTTGTTCATTAGTTATTGTGACTCTTTGTGTGAATCATTTTGTACTAGTTAATTACACATTGTGACTCGTTGTGCGAACCATTTGTCTTTATTCATTAGTCATTATGTCTCGTTGTGTTAATCATTTGTCCTTGTTCATTAGTCCTTGTGACTCGTTGTGTGAACCATTTGTCCTTGTTTATTAGTCATTGTGACTGTTTGTGTGAATCATTTGTCCTAGTTCATTAGTCATTGTGACTCGTCGTGTGAATCTTTTGTCTTTGGTCATTAGTCCTTGTGACTCGTTGTGTGAACCATTTCTCGTTGCTTATTAGTCGTTGTGACACTTTGTGTGAATCATTTGTCCTAGTTCATTAGTCATTGTGACTCGTTGTGTGAATCATTTGTCCTTGTTCATTAGCCATTGTGACTCGTTGTGTGAATCATTTGTCCTTGTTCATTAGTTATTGTGACTCTTTGTGTGAATCATTTGTCCTAGTTAAATACACATTGTGACTCGTTGTGAATCATTTGTCCTTTTTCATTGATTTTAATGACTCGTTTTATGAATCATTTGTCGTAGTTAATTAGTCATTATGACTCGTTGTGTGAATCATTTGTCCTTGTTCATTAGTTATTGTGACTCTTTGTGTGAATCATTTTGTCCTAGTTAATTACACATTGTGACTCGTTGTGCGAACCATTTGTCTTTATTCATTAGTAATTATGACTCGTTGTGTGAATCATTTGTCCTTGTTCATTAGTCCTTGTGACTCGTTGTGTGAACCATTTGTCCTTGTTCATTAGTTATTGCGACTCTTTGTGTGAATCATTTGTCCTAGTTAATTACTCATTGTGACTCGTCGTGTGAGTCATTTGTCTTTGGTCATTAGTCCTTGTGACTCGTTGTGTGAATCATTTGTCCTTGTTTATTAGTCCTTGTGACTCGTTGTGTGAACCATTTGTCCTTGTTCATTAGTTATTGCGACTCTTTGTGTGAATCATTTGTCCTAGTTAATTACTCATTGTGACTCGTCGTGTGAATCATTTAACTTTGGTCATTAGTCCTTGTGACTCGTTGTGTGAACCATTTCTCCTTGCTTGTTAGTCATTGTGACTCTTCGTGTGAATCATTTGTAGTTGTTCATTAGTCATTGTGACTCGTTGTGTGAATCATTTGTCCTTGTTCATTAGTCCTTGTGACTCGTTGTGTGACCAATTTGTCCTTGTTCATTAGTCATTGTGACTCATTGTGTGAATAATTTGTCCTAGTTCATTAGCCATTGTGACTCGTTGTATGAATCATTTGTCCTTGTTCATTAGTTATTGTGACTCTTTGTGTGAATCATTTTGTACTAGTTAATTACACATTGTGACTCGTTGTGCGAACCATTTGTCTTTATTCATTAGTCATTATGTCTCGTTGTGTTAATCATTTGTCCTTGTTCATTAGTCCTTGTGACTCGTTGTGTGAACCATTTGTCCTTGTTTATTAGTCATTGTGACTGTTTGTGTGAATCATTTGTCCTAGTTCATTAGTCATTGTGACTCGTCGTGTGAATCTTTTGTCTTTGGTCATTAGTCCTTGTGACTCGTTGTGTGAACCATTTCTCGTTGCTTATTAGTCGTTGTGACACTTTGTGTGAATCATTTGTCCTAGTTCATTAGTCATTGTGACTCGTCGTGTGAATCATTTGTCCTTGTTCATTAGCCATTGTGACTCGTTGTGTGAATCATTTGTCCTTGTTCATTAGTTATTGTGACTCTTTGTGTGAATCATTTGTCCTAGTTAAATACACATTGTGACTCGTTGTGAATCATTTGTCCTTTTTCATTGGTTTTTATGACTCGTTTTATGAATCATTTGTCGTAGTTAATTAGTCATTGTGACTCGTTGTGTGAATCATTTGTCCTTGTTCATTAGTTATTGTGACTCTTTGTGTGAATCATTTTGTCCTAGTTAATTACACATTCTGACTCGTTGTGCGAACCATTTGTCTTTATTCATTAGTAATTATGACTCGTTGTGTGAATCATTTGTCCTTGTTCATTAGTTATTGTGACTCTTTGTGTGAATCATTTGTCTTAGTTAATTTCACATTGTGACTCGTTGTGAATCATTTGTCCTTTTTCATTAGTTTTTATGACTCGTTTTATGAATCATTTGTCGTAGTTAATTAGTCATTCTGACTCGTTGTGTGAATCATGTGACACCCCTCGATAGGGTATCAAAATTAAAGCGGAAAATACGAGATTTTTAAAACCTTTAAAGTTTAAAGTGTGAAATCCACCATAAGTGATCAAACGAAAATGAAAAGTAAGATGAATAAGTTTTACAATTAAAAACGAAGTGCGTTGGGGAAAAGATATCCCACGAATAAACACAAGTCTAACGATAGGTGAGTCTAAGCAAACTATAACTAAGGTCCAAGGTTCAACGTTCTCGCTAGCTCACACGTCTTCCCCATAATCTGCATCACAAACCTGTCATTCATGTAAACATGAACGCCACAGTCAGTGGGGAGTAACTCAGGGTTCTCCCAGCCACAATATGTCAAAATGCACATAAGAAAGAACTTAATTAAACATATTGATCACGCATCATACTTGAATAATATGAACAAGGGAATATAAACGATAATCATTATGAGATAGGCACATTGCATTCTTAATGAGATAGGCATGGTACATTATATTAAACATGCATTCAAGGTAACCAAAACATGGATATGAGATTAGGCATCGAATCATATGAAGAAGGTAAACAACGGATTAATTGAATAGAAAATACATGGATGGAAACCAATAGCCATTACTTGAAAACCTCTTAACAACCATAGCACGGGACGTGGCTACTAATGTCACATTCATACTTATGGCTTGCATCTTACCATAAGAACGGATGGGAACATCAATCCCGGCGATCATATCGCAACTAGGGGCTTGCATCTCACCACTAGTATCCGATAGGACCAAGACTCTCACAAACAATCATAGAAGACGTGCACTCTCGTATATAAGAATACGCCAATGACCGTAACAAGCAAGACATTACAAAGGCTTTGACTCAAACAAGACAACCCTCTAGACTCCAACCTCTTGGTAGGACGACGATCATAATACGGTCCTAGTCTAAACCTGGCCAGACTCTCGGGATGGACGACACCCGATTCGACAAACGATACCAAATCGTATCCAAGACTCGAAATATGGTACACCTAACCGTGCCCGAAAGTCGAGTAACCTCAAACGGAACCTTGTCACCTAACCGTGACCCCCGGTCCGAAGAGGCGGAAGGAAAAATAGCCCAACTCGGAAACAATGGCACCTAACCGTGACCTAATGTCCGAGGGCAAATAAATAAGGAATGTCGAGTAGTCGCACAATGTAAAACGTCACGCTCGGGTCACAAATACGAGTGGAAAAGATTGCACAAACATAACGTAAACAATTCATGTGAGGCATGCATAAGTATAAAGGTATGCGAAACATCAGGTACTCCCTGCCGGTGTGGGCACCGGCTGCCGGCCCACCGGCAGAGGATTCATGCTATGGTGAACAATGTCAAATTAGGTGAGGGTGTATTCTCTGCCGGGTGGCCGGTTGCCGGCCCACCGGCAGGGGATACAAGCTAAAGGAAACAAGGTCAAAAACATTCAATGTGTATTCTCTGCCGGGTGACCGGCTGCCGGCCCACCGGCAGGGAATACCTACTATAGTCAATTAAGTTCAACATTTCACATTGTGTATTCTCTCCCGGTTGACCGGCTGCCGGCCCACCGGCAGGGGATACACCCTATTATAAAAGACACCAAAAGTTCATGTACTCGCTGCCGGTTGGGTAGGCCGGCTGCCGGCCCACCGGCAGGGGATATCAAAGGCTTAAATCCCTATTTTTATAACTCAGAAATGCCATGACGCGCTGCCGGTTGGGTAGGCCGGCTGCCGGCCCACCGGCAGGGGATCACTGTACACGCAAATTCCATTAAGCAACCATCTAAAGTCTTCCAAATTCAACTATCTTAATTTCAATCATCTTATACTTCTCTAATATGATGAATACATGGAAAATTATTACATTCAATATGTCATTAACATATGGGGTTGATTATTGATCATTAAAGTGAGGTCTAATCAGGCAATTATGAGGGAATTCCTTTAAGACAAACCTCATGTTTCACCATCTTATAACCAAGCATGAAAATTACTCATTAACATGTGAAAAACATCATACAAGTATTCTACTCAACACCAAATCACTATAAGTCATGAAAGATACCAACTTTAACATTCATATGAGTCTATTACTACATAATTCACACAATTTTAACATAAAAGTCGAGTAACCCATCACCGTTACCTTTTTGCACTTAAATCCACAATATACTCGTCTACCTTTCAAGAATCCACTTCCGGGTCAACTAAACTTTCTCCTAGAAAGATGGAGGGCGATGAGAGGAAGAGATAGACGCGAAAATCGTTGAAAACCGATGAGAAATGAAGGTTTTATGGCCAATTTGGTGAAGAAGGTGGAAGTTGTGTAACAATGGTGTTGTAGTTGTGTGTTTGTTGGGAAATTTCAGAATTTAGGAGTGAGGGAGATGGAGTTGTGAGGGTTTAGTTGGGGGTTTTGTGAAGGGAAAAGAGAAGGGAAAAGCCCATGAGTTATATAAAGCCCAACAATTCAAATTGAGTCGGTTTCCACTAGAATTTCGTCTCAAGCTTACTATAACTCAAGACGGGAAATATTATTATTATTATTATCATTATTATCCGACCAAAATATTTATTTTGTATAACTTAAGCTTTAAAAATATAATATTTATAAAAATCATGTTTAATAATGAAATTAATTAAATTAAATAATTTAAAATATAAATAAGACATAGAATGGTTAATTAAATTATAAATGTTAAAATGGAAAATTCGCGGGTGTTACAATCACCCCATCTTTTAAAAAGTTTCGTCCTCGAAACTTGAAGGTAGAAAAGAAAGGTTATAAAAAGTAAAACTGAACCTTTAAAATTGGTAACCAAAACAATAAAAGGTTACTTATCGTAAGAATCAAAATCCTTTCAGAAGTCTTAAATAAAATTTTCCGACAGAACCAGATTCTCATCAAAGGAACGAAAATGCTCTCGTTGCGCATTCAAGAACATCACATTCCAAATCGAAGATATGGTCAAAAGCAAATCATTTGTATAAATCGAAAATTAAAATACTTTCAAAAACATTAATGAAGAGTTTTCAAAGGTATAAGTCTCATTCATGGAACGAAATTGCTCTTGTCGTGCACACAAGAACGCTAACTTTCCAAGTCAAAGACAAATCTAAGACAAAAGTCACTCGTCGACAAGCATAGAACAAGTTATTAAACGTTTCAAATAACGAGTTCTAACATCCGATCAACGTCAAAATCAAAAGGAAAGGCAATTCATTCAAATTTTCTTTTGCAAAGGTCAAAATAGAAATAGAGGTTTCATTTCTAAATTCAAAAGGAAGTCAAATTCCTGAAAACATAATATTAAACTCTGACAAGGAAATCATAAGTAGATCAAAGTTAGTTAGAAATTAAGCAAATTAAAAGTAACTCGGGTTTAGTAATTAAAAATCAATAAAAAGAAGTCATACTCATAGAACAAAAGGAGAACTAAATCAAATTCCCATTTTCAAACCTTTAAAATAGGTAGGGTTTTGTAAAAGTAACATAAACTTTTAGCAATGGGTCCAAAAAGTGGTAGCTTGAAATGTTTAGAAATAGTACGAAATGAAGAGAGCTTAGATATCAAGAAAACAAGGTACGCTAAGAGGGTTCAAACTTAACCAACAAAAGAGCTATGATAAACTTCCTAGGAGAAGAGTTGAAATCGAATCCACAAGGATATCAAAGATTGAATTTCATAGGTTAACATCAAATTATAAAGGAGGAGCAAGCATAAACGAGAAAGAGAGGTATGAACGGTAACACTTATGGTCAAAGAGGACGGGAAATTTGGCAACAAGGAAACGCCAGATACTTAAATCTCGAACAACAAAGTCATCCTGAACGGTTCCGAAAACTTCCTAACCACAAAACTCATAACCACATAACTTCCAATAATTTCCTCAAAATACTCACACTTTACTCCTAAGCTACCCCGTCGGTCAAGTCACTCCACCACGATTGTGATTCCATAACTCTCAAATATAAATCATCTATAAACGATTTCCACGAAAGATCCAAACTACTAAAAGAGTTACACACATAACCAACTATCGACTACTAGGAGTTCTCACTATGGTAAAATCCTAAATCAAAGGTCAAAATCTCAAGGTCTTTATACTTTCTAACACTCCAAACCAAAATCTTATTCACACCCGAATTCACAAGCATAGATTATCACATTTCT
Organism: Silene latifolia; assembly: GCF_048544455.1. NCBI lineage: Eukaryota > Viridiplantae > Streptophyta > Magnoliopsida > Caryophyllales > Caryophyllaceae > Silene > Silene latifolia. The sequence continues at coordinate 524,791 of NW_027413145.1, read as the reverse complement.
CCAAATCATAAAGACCACCAACCAAAAGTAAATAGGTTTGTTATACGATTTTTCCTACTCAACTCAACTCAAGTTCCACTAAACCAATTTTGACGAAATCAAGGTTCACAAAGAATCCTCGAAGAGCATCTCACTCACTCTACAACGTAGCCAACAACGCCATCACTCCACTAAAGAAACAAAGAGTATAACTGGGTCAAGAAATGATAGGAAATTTCAAAGGGATACATGAACATGTCAAGGTGTGAGATTAAAAGAGTCAAATAATGACGGTAACTAGTTAACAATAGTAAGAGATATTAGAATTAGAGAGGTATTCAAGGCAAGGAAATGACAAGTAATTTTTATACTTGAGAAATAAATGTAATCAAGGTATGGACGAAGGGAATGAAGATAATTAAAGGTACGAGGGGGATTTTAGGGCTTAAACCATACCCTTTCTAAGACTTAAGGTTCTCTCTAACAAGGTCACGCCTATTAGGATATTGTACCATCATAACAAAACGACCAAATTCCAAAACGAGGGTCAAGGCAATTCATCTCATTCCTTATATGAAAGTCTCTCTCAACTCAAGAACTCTCATGAGCCAACCACTATCGAATCACATTACCAATCCGTTACGGTCATCAGCATCCCAAAGTATTTTCTTTCAAATCCAGTATCATAGAACAAAACCTACCATCGAGTTCTCAAGAAACAAGGTCTTAGTTGTAACAACACTTTACCACCTTATGTTCCCACATTCTAACTCCATAAATTGAAACTATGTTCCTCAACTTAACATTTGGCATCAACCATACTATTATCCTTTCTAGCTACTAAAACAAGCGCTAAGACTCCCCAATAATGTAGCTTAGTCTCACTCTCATACCAACCTCAAGTAGTAATCAAGATCACTCACTTAGACAAACCAATAATCCCACAATTAGCATTTCTCATGGTCCCGTGTACATTATCAAACCCTCATATCCAAAGTGATTACGAAAGCCTATCATAACTCGACTTACTCATTCAATCTTACCTCTTCAATTCCACCATTCAATTTCAGCCATTCTAAGTCAAGTACTAGGCACTAGTATTCCAAGACACGTCTCACTACACTTCCCAAGCCTTTCAAATCTCAACCATAAACAACAAAGCCAAGTTCTATAACCTTAGTAACACATGCAACTCACACTTTACGACCCAAATAATTCAACTAATCGACCACACTCAGTTCATGTCAAGCAACTAGGTCTAAGAAACCTCAAGGTATGTCTTACCACATTGGCAAAGCCTCTCTAACAAAACAAACTCTCAAGGCGAGGGTTAGGAATCCATCACAAACTAACTCCACAAACCCAAAATTCTCAACCAAGGTTAACATTCCATAAGACAAAGATGAAGGTGTCCATGAGGGGTATTATAAGAAGAAAAGGTACAAAGACAACTCTCAAGATATATGAGAAGAGTTACGATAGGTATAGAGCACAAAGACAAGGGAATAAGACAAGGCATTCTAAGAGAGGAAGGAATCTCAGAGAAGGTAGAGACACTCTTCAAGAGAAAGAGATCTATATGCAAGATGTTATGGAAGGAGAAACAAAAACGAAAGATAGGTCGGGTGAGTACTAACTAGCTTCCAAGGTAAAGCAAAAGAAAGGGTACTATCAAAAGGGCGTTAAGGGAGGATAAGCAAGGAACAAAGGACAAGTTAGGAGGGTACAAGAGTAGCTTCCAAGGAAAAGAGAAAAGAAAGTTTAGAAGAGGAAATAAGCATCAAGAAATGAAAGAACAAGGCAAGGTATAGACGAATGAGGAATATCTTCAAGGAAGAAGAAGCATTCTTCAAAAGTCGAACAATTCTTCAATTCTCGGCAAAAAGGCATCAAGTCTTGATCTTCACGTAGGTAAGCTCACGGTCATTGATCCAAGGGCACAAAAATTATTAAAGGACAGTCAACAAACATGTTAGAACCTAACAAAGAGCAACCACACTACAGACTACCAACTTAGGTCCTTAAGTCTACCCATCTCTCATTCATTATTCAAGGTCAAGTTCAATTTAAATTCGGGGTACACGTGTGTGCGTCGGGAGCAACATATGCTCTGATACCAACTGTGACACCCCTCGATAGGGCATCAAAATTAAAGCGGAAAATACGAGATTTTTAAAACCTTTAAAGTTTAAAGTGTGAAATCCACCATAAGTGATCAAACGAAAATGAAAAGTAAGATGAATAAGTTTTACAATTAAAAACGAAGTGCGTTGGGGAAAAGATATCCCACGAATAAACACAAGTCTAACGATAGGTGAGTCTAAGCAAACTATAACTAAGGTCCAAGGTTCAACGTTCTCGCTAGCTCACACGTCTTCCCCATAATCTGCATCACAAACCTGTCATTCATGTAAACATGAACGCCACAGTCAGTGGGGAGTAACTCAGGGTTCTCCCAGCCACAATATGTCAAAATGCACATAAGAAAGAACTTAATTAAACATATTGATCACGCATCATACTTGAATAATATGAACAAGGGAATATAAACGATAATCATTATGAGATAGGCACATTGCATTCTTAATGAGATAGGCATGGTACATTATATTAAACATGCATTCAAGGTAACCAAAACATGGATATGAGATTAGGCATCGAATCATATGAAGAAGGTAAACAACGGATTAATTGAATAGAAAATACATGGATGGAAACCAATAGCCATTACTTGAAAACCTCTTAACAACCATAGCACGGGACGTGGCTACTAATGTCACATTCATACTTATGGCTTGCATCTTACCATAAGAACGGATGGGAACATCAATCCCGGCGATCATATCGCAACTAGGGGCTTGCATCTCACCACTAGTATCCGATAGGACCAAGACTCTCACAAACAATCATAGAAGACGTGCACTCTCGTATATAAGAACACGCCAATGACCGTAACAAGCAAGACATTACAAAGGCTTTGACTCAAACAAGACAACCCTCTAGACTCCAACCTCTTGGTAGGACGACGATCATAATACGGTCCTAGTCTAAACCTGGCCAGACTCTCGGGATGGACGACACCCGATTCGACAAACGATACCAAATCGTATCCAAGACTCGAAATATGGTACACCTAACCGTGCCCGAAAGTCGAGTAACCTCAAACGGAACCTTGTCACCTAACCGTGACCCCCGGTCCGAAGAGGCGGAAGGAAAAATAGCCCAACTCGGAAACAATGGCACCTAACCGTGACCTAATGTCCGAGGGCAAATAAATAAGGAATGTCGAGTAGTCGCACAATGTAAAACGTCACGCTCGGGTCACAAATACGAGTGGAAAAGATTGCACAAACATAACGTAAACAATTCATGTGAGGCATGCATAAGTATAAAGGTATGCGAAACATCAGGTACTCCATGCCGGTGTGGGCACCGGCTGTAACACCCCCATTTATTTAAGGGCCTGAACTAGGACTCCTCAGATAAATGATGGTGTTACCATCTCGGAAACCCGAGGCAGTAGATAACAAAGGAAAGAAACACAGTACTTTATTATAATGTTTATAGTGACATTACAACTGAAATTAAAATAAGTCTCCAAATACGACCAAAAGATGAGTCTGATAAAACTACTAAAAAGACTAAGGTGGGCTAGGCACTAAGTCAGTCATCCAAGCTCTCTTCCCGGCCAGCTCCCATCAGTCTCTCGAATACCACAATCGCTCCCAATAATTGGATCATCACAAAGCGTACACGAATACACGGGGTCGCCACGAAGGCGAGTAGGTAATACAATAAACAAAAGAACACAAAACACATACTCCTCCATCACCAACACCGCCATCACAACTCACAACCCGGACAACCCAGCCATACCGATCCCCGGTAGACTATAAATATCGACCGTAGCCGATCTGCCAGCTCGCAGCTGAGGACACCAGGGGAAGTCCTGCAGAACCCGCCTGGGCCTTATCACAATGTCATCATCACCACCTCCACCAACTCCAATGTAATAATATAATAAAACAGTTCAACAATAGTACTTAACGAAATGAAATCAGGCAATCATATTACAAAGATGTAAATCACCGATTTAGTCAATCCAATCACATAGTACGATATCAAGTCCAAGTGTATTCCCCTACCTCAAATAGCGGTAAAAGCTAACTCATGCAGATCGATGTACTCCACCCGAAACTCGCCACCTAAACATATACATAACATAATTAATTCAATTAACTATTCCCGTTCCCATACTCAAGAGCTACTATAAGTAGAAACTTTCCCAATTTAGAAGTTACTAAAAATATAAGTTACCCAAAATAGAAAGTTTCCTAAAATGGGAAGTTTCCCAAGTAGCAATTACCAAAAATAGCAAGTTACTAAAAATAGTAACTTTCCCGAAATAAAATCCCGACTCAAAAGCTTAAAGACATTATTCCGTCACCGCTACTTAAAATTAACTTAATAATCAAACTAATAATGTAAATATTATAAGTATACACATTCCCGACTCATTAAAATAAAACCCGTAACAAAATTAATTCAAAAACAACGCACAACCCGACTCACGCGCACCCCCCTTTTCAACCCGTCACAACACGCCCCTCAACCACCAATCCTCACCGCCGACCACCAGGCGACACTGTGTCTGGCCTGGCCACCTCCCACCACCACCAACGTGGTCGACCCACGCCGGCGGTCAGAGCCACCACCACCAAAACCCCCGGCCTGCGTTCCAGCCGCCACAAATGACACCAACAGCCCCCTTTCCCAACTCGCCTACCACCACGACACTCCCCGCCACCTTACCAACCACCACCATTGACACCACCGTCCGCACGGCGACTCGACACACGTGGCACCACCGATTCGACCTCCCCGAGTCCACGGTGGTGCCACCCCTTTCCCTATGTCCAAACACAAACAAAAACCCCCAACCAACCCCGACACCTAAACACCACCACCGCAACCACCACCAGCAACGACCACCACTCTAACCACCACCACCCGACTCGACTCCACACCAACAACACATCCCACAACCCCACGACACCACAACAAGTCCCTAAAAGACGCATAACACAATTCAAAACAATGGGACGAAAATGAAAACGGGAAATCTTACCTATGACGGCCGTCGACCTGTGCTTTTCCGGCCAGCACAACCACCCTCGACCCCTAGCAAAGGCTCCCCTAGACTCACGGCAGTCCCTATTCCCTCCACACTCACCGGCGTGCGTTCGTTGGCTGCGGTTGTTGCTTGAGGCGTGAAAGAAAAGGGTTGATGATGGTGAGGTGTAGAAAATGACGGTATGAAGGGGTTGGGTTTTTAATGTTAGATTAGGGTTTCATTTTAGGGTTTTGGTAGGGTAAAAAGGTAAATGGGTAAGTGGGTAGAAGTGGGTAAATGGGCTATGACAGCTTGACCCAAAATGCCACTCAGCTATAAACCCGACTCATCTTACGATATGATACGATATGAATTAATCAATTATTTTTACGCTACCATTAAATAATAAAACTCGCCCAAACGATAATAAAATACGGGGTATTACAGTCTTCCCCCCTTAAAAAGAACTTCGTCCCGAAGTTCGCTCCCATATCAAGCATGACATACGAAAATATAAAAGACATCTCGTATAACTAACACGGTCAAATACACAACTAGACTACATAAACACGAAATGTTACATTCTACCCTCCTAAAAAGAAAGTTACGTCCCGTAACTTACCTCAAGTGAACAGATGTGGATACCTCTCTCTCATCACGGCCTCGGTTTCCCAGGTAGCCTCCTCAGCTTTATGATTAGTCCACAACACTTTCACTAAAGCAGTCTCTCCGTGCCTGGTCTTTCTAACCTTCCTGTCCAAGATCTCCTTAGGCGTCTCGATGTAAGTCAACTGCTCGTCCACCTCGACCACATCATGGCTCAAAATATGCGAAGGGTCACTCAAATATCTCCGCAACTGAGAAACATGGAAGACATTATGTACCCTGGCTAAAGCTGGTGGTAGAGCTAGCCGATATGCCACTTTTCCAACTCTATCCAGGATCTCATATGGCCCAATAAACTTCTGGCTCAACTTTCCCCGCTTCCCAAATCTCATCACTCCCTTCATCGGAGACACTCTAAGAAGTACTTTCTCCCCCACCTGGAAAGAAATGTCGCTTCTCCCTAGCGTCGATAGCTCTTCTCGCGGTCCCGGGCAGCCCGCATCTTCGTCGAATGATCTCGCACCAGTTCAACCATCTCCCGAATCATCTCTGGTCCCAAAACTACCGCATCAGCTCGATCATCCCAACACACAGACTCCTACACTTCCCGCCATACGAGCCTCAAATGGAGCCATCCCAATACTAGCGTGGTAACTGTTGTTGTATGAAAACTCAATCAACCCCAGTCTATCCTCCCAAGACCCGCCAAACTCCAAAACACAAGCCCTCAACATGTCCTCGAGTGTCCGAATAGTCCTCTCCGTCCGCCCATCGGTAGGCTGGATGAAAAGCGGTGCTCATCTTTAATCGAGTACCCATTAGTGACTGCAACTCCTGCCAGAATTTGGATAGAAACCTGGAGTCTCTATCGGAAATGATGTCCTTGGGTACGCCATGCAGCTTCACCACATACAAAACATAAGCCTTGGCCAACTCAGCTTTACTCCAAGTATCTTTCATGGGGATAAAGTGAGCCGACTTGGTTAGCCTATCCATGATCACCCAAATCATATTGTTACCTTTCTGAGTTCGAGGCAACCCAACAATGAAATCCATAGAAATGCTTTCCCACTTCCACTCTGGCACATCTAGTGGTTGAACCTTCCCTTGCGGTCTCTTATGTTCACCCTTCACTCTCTGGCATGTCAAGCATCGAGCTACGAACTCAGCAACCTCCCTCTTCATATTCGGCCACCAAAAGGTCTTCTTGAGGTCCTTGTATAACTTATCTCCCCCAGGATGAACCGAGTATGGCGTGGCATGTGCCTCAGTAAGAATCTTCCTCTTCAGCTCATCATTATCCGGAACACACCACCGTCCCCCAAACCTCAGACTACCATCAGCGTGGATAACAAACCCGGAATCAACCCCGATTCTCGCCTGTTCTCTTGTGTCTTTGCGCCACTTCAATTCTAGCATCGGCTTTCGTAGCTCTCGATCTCCTCATATAACTCCGGCTCAACGGTCAAGTCCCCAAGAGTCTCTCCTTGCCGGATCACGTGGATTCCCATCCCCCGCAGCTCATTATGCATCCTCACTCTAGATCTAGCACTGCTCAAAGCATGGATGGATTTCCTGCTCAAGGCATCGGCTACGACATTCGCTTTCCCCTCATGATAAAGTATCTCCATGTCATAGTCGCCAATCAATTCGATCCATCTCCGCTGTCTCATGTTCAACTCCTTCTGTGTGTAAATGTACTTTAAGCTCTTGTGGTCGGAAAACACTTTGAAGGTAGCCCCATAAAGATAGTGTCGCCATAGTTTGAGCGCAAACACCACAGCCCCCAACTCTAGATCATGAGTAGGGTAATTCTCCTCATAGGTCTTCAACTGTCGAGAAGCGTAAGCGATTACCTTCCCGTTTTGCATCAATACGCACCCTGCACCCTTCTTGGAAGCATCAGTATACACCTCGAAGTTATCATTCCCATCTGGTAGTGCAAGGATAGGAGCTGTAGTGAGTCGTTCCTTGAGGGTTAGAAACGCCTCCTCACAACTCTCATCCCAAACAAACCTGTTCTCCTTCCGCATTAAGGACGTCAATGGCTTGGCGATCTTTGAGAAGTCCTTGACAAATCTTCGGTAATAACCCGCTAGCCCCAAGAAGCTTCGGATCTCACCCACATTCTTAGGACTCGCCATCTCGTTCTCGCCTCAATCTTGCTAGGATCAACCGACACTCCTTCCTTGGAAATCACATGGCCCGAAAAGCAACTTTCTTCAACCGAACTCGCACTTGCTCGACTTGGCATATAACTAGTTCTCCTCCAAGGTTTTCAAGACTAACCTCAAATGTTCCTCATGTTCCTTCTCATTCTTGGAGTATACCAGGATATCATCGATGAACACAACCACGAACTTGTCCAGTAAGGACCGAACACTCGATTCATCAAGTCCATAAACACGCCGCGCATTAGTCAACCCGAATGGCATGACCACGAACTCATAGTGCCCATATCTTGTTCTGAAAGCGGTCTTAGGTATATCCTCGTTCTTAATTCTCAACTCGTGATAACCTCGACCTCAAATCGATCTTAGAGAAAACTCCGGCTCCACTCAATTGATCGAACAAATCATCGATCCTTGGCAAAGGATAACGGTTCTTGATGGTCACATTGTTCAACTCACGGTAATCCACGCAAAGTCTCAAGCTTCCATCTTTCTTCTTGACAAACAACACCGGTGCTCCCCAAGGTGAAACACTAGGCCGTATGTAACCTTTCTCTGCTAGCTCATCCAATTGCTTCTTCAATTCCTCCATCTCTTTCGGCCCCATACGATAAGGTGGTTTAGAAATCGGTCCTGTTCCCGGCTTCGCATCAATGGAAAAGTCCACTTCTCTTTTCGGGGTAACCCCGAATGTCCTCCGAAAATACATTCTCGAACTCCCTCACCACCGGAATCTCGGACACCTTAGGGGTCTCCGACTCACTATCCCACATCCGCACAAGATTAACTGGTCTCCTTTCCTCGGACTCGACTTCGTGGTATTAACAGATATGAATTTGACTCTTGGCTTGACCACATACCCCTTATAAGACACCCTAGCTCCCTTAGGTCCCCTCAAAGAGATTTTCTTCTGATGGCAGTCGATAAAAGCTTTGTACTTCCCTAACCAGTCCATCCCCAGAATCACCTCAAAACCCCCCAAGGGAAACTCTATAAGGTCACAGTGAAACACAACCTCTCCGATCTGAATTGGTACCCCAGTGTAGACTCTATCACAAGATACCGACTCCCCCAAAGGTACCACTACCGAATCAACAATTCTATCATATGACTTAAGGTTTAAGACTCTGGCATGTTCCGCAGATATAAAAGAATGTGTAGCTCCGGAATCAAACAACACAAAGGTGGGTTTAGAGTTAACAGGAAATGTACCAGTCACCACATGAGAGTCATTCTTAGCTGCCTCCTTCCCCATGGCGAAGAGCTTGCCACTGGACTTAGCCCCACTCTGACTTGAAGAAGCTGCTCCAGATTGTTTGTTCCCTTCATTTGCGCTTCGAAAGTTGGTGCTCCCACTCTTTGCTCTCGCCGATTACGGTTCGGTAGTTGTTGTAGCTTCCTTGGTAGTCACACTAGCTCCGCACCTCGCACCTCCCCATAGCCGCACATAGGTGTGCGATAACCGTTATACCCCGACCCCACCGAACGAGAGCCACCGAACCCGGACATAGGTGCCCTGTATCCACCAGATCGATTCGCCCCGGATGATCGGCATTCAAACCTCTTGTGTCCCGTCTTTCCACAGCCAAAACAAGTAAGCCCCGCAAACTACCTCCCCGCCGGTGCCCCGCCGCCTCCACTCCACTGAGCTCTCATACCCCCGGGGCACCGTTAGTGGAGTACCCACCATATCTGCCCGAACTCGCTTCTTTGCCCCAAGATATCGCTTGTGGCCTCCAGCTTCCTTTTCTCACCTTGCCTTTCTTATCGCCTTGATGCTGTTCCGAGAGTCTTTCAGCAGACACAGCCCAAGTAAATGTCCTGAACTGTAGTGGATGGAGCCGCTGTGAGCCTCTTCTTGATGTCCATAGTGAGCCCCCGCTCAAACCTCATAGCCAGCATAGCTTCATTCTGCCCAAAGTCATCAATGTATGAGGATAACTGTCGAAATTTCCGATGATAAATCTCCACTGTCATATCTTCTGTCATCTTGAAGGTGTCAAATTCCTCCCGTAGTTTGGCTTTTTGGAACTCGGGCATAAACTCATTCTTCAAAAGCTCTTGGAATTCCAACCAAGATACATGTCCCGTCTCAAGATCCCTAGCAACCTCTCGTATCTCCACCTTGTTCCTGGTCCACCAGTCACCGGCTGTGGCCCTAAGATAGTGGGCAGCTTGATCCACCCGCAGCTCTTTCCGACATGCTAACGCTTCAAACAGTTGGTGAATTCTCGACACCATTCCCCAAAGAATCGTGGTTCCCCTCTCCAGTGAATATTGTGGGGGTTATGCCTTGCCACAATGGTACTCATCTTTCCCGGTCCAATCGTTTGGCCTTTAGGGCCTCATTCTCACTCGAGCCTATCCAACTCCGCTTGGATGTCGTTAGCGGTATCCCTTCTCGGAGGCATGTCTATAAAAATCAAGAGAGTTAGTGATGTTCCCTGCAACACTAGAATTACTTAGTCAATTCTACCCTACATATCTAGCTAGCATGGTTCAGGGATCACATAACCGCATATCACTAGACATAACATCCATCTTAAGTTCTTAAGCATCATGTATATAAATATCTCACTTCCTTATTATGCCAATTCTTCCCTCTGAATCACCATTAACACATGCATACTTATACTAACAGTATATCACCTTGCCTAATTCTCACATCATGGAATAGTTTTTCATGTTCAATATCACACAACTTTCCTACTCTACCCTTTTTCTCTCGTATGATCTCAAGGTACCCGGGTCAAACTGAGAGGGCCAATGGTTCGGTGTGAGGGGGCCCCTTACTCATCCCTTACCTTTAGTGTGCTCCTAACAGCTCTATCCCGGGGTTCATTTTATTTGACTCTTCCTAAATTCATTGGGTTCATTGGTTTAGGCCTGAGGATCGTTCTCTCTGATACCACTTTGTAACACCCCCATTTATTTAAGGGCCTGAACTAGGACTCCTCAGATAAATGATGGTGTTACCATCTCGGAAACCCGAGGCAGTAGATAACAAAGGAAAGAAACACAGTACTTTATTATAATGTTTATAGTGACATTACAACTGAAATTAAAATAAGTCTCCAAATACGACCAAAAGATGAGTCTGATAAAACTACTAAAAAGACTAAGGTGGGCTAGGCACTAAGTCAGTCATCCAAGCTCTCTTCCCTCTCCCATCGGGCCTCTCGAATACTGTCAATCTGCTCCCAAATAATTGGATCATCACAGCGCACACGAATACACGGGGTCAGCCACGGCCGAGTAGGTAATACAATAAACAATCACCAACACCGCCATCACAACTCACAACCCGGACAACCCAGCCATACCGATCCCCGGTTGAAACAAATCAAACCGAGAAAGGCCACATTTCACCCGGTTTTGGACCTTGCACTAGATTGAGGTCTAACATGAATTCCGTCTAAGAAGTCGTGCCATTTTCCAGCATGGGATTAATCTTTGGTGAGTTTGGGACGTTTTTGTGTAGGAACTTATATCCCAAAGCCGTTCCTATCATAGAGTTTGCCAAGCTTTTTGAACCGCGCGCAATCAGGACCATGGCTGGAACAAGCTTAGTTTTTTGTGCATTATGTCGCTATCAACCTTCCTCTTTTGAACCAACAAAGCTCAAGGGACTTTATGGCTGCAACAAGGACTCTTACACGGTTTCCTCAAGCCCCATTTCAGTCCATATAATCATAAATAAGAAGTTGAGCTACAAACAAGGAAGTTTGGACTATTAGTTTACTTTCTTTGCTTTATGTCCTTTTCATTTCAGATTTGTCATAGTCCTTGGCTGCCGTTTTTCTTGGTCTTTAGCTGCTATTTTTGTGGCCCTTAGATGTAACTAGTAATCAAGGGTCAAGATTGTAAGCCTTGGTCTATATAAACCAAGCTAAACACTTGAGAACTTCAGATTTGAATGAACATTAATACAAGTGAAAACCTAGTTTTCTCTCTTATAATTCTTTGCTTAGTGCTAGAAGAACCTCCTTTGCTTAGTGCTAGGGGCTGAGTAAGTTCATTGCTTTGTGCTTGAACCAACTCTTAGTCTTAAACCTTGGCTTTGTGCTTGGTTTAGGTCATATCCCCATACTCAATCCTTAGCATTTGGCAATCGTTTTAGCACTCAAATTCTGTCCAATTTCGAGTTCTTAGAGTTTTATTCCACCGGTAGACTATAAATATCGACCGTAGCCGATCTGCCAGCTCGCAGCTGAGGACACCAGGGCAAGTCCTGCAGAACCCGCCTGGGCCTTATCACAATGTCATCATCACCACCTCCACCAACTCCAATGTAATAATATAATAAAACAGTTCAACAATAGTACTTAACGAAATGAAATCAGGCAATCATATTACAGCATGTAAATCACCGATTTAGTCAATCCAGTCACATAGTACGATATCAAGTCCAGTGTATTCCCCTACCTCAAATAGCGGTAAAAGCTAACTGCAGATCAGAAGTACTCCACCCGAAACTCGCCACCTAAACATATACATAACATAATTAATTCAATTAACTATTCCCGTTCCCATACTCAAGAGCTACTATAAGTAGAAACTTTCCCAATTTAGAAGTTACTAAAAATATAAGTTACCCAAAATAGAAATTTTCCTAAAATGGGAAGTTTCCCAAGTAGCAATTACCAAAAATAGCAAGTTACTAAAAATAGTAACTTTCCCGAAATAAAATCCCGACTCAAAAGCTTAAAGACATTATTCCGTCACCGCTACTTAAAATTAACTTAATAATCAAACTAATAATGTAAATATTATAAGTATACACATTCCCGACTCATTAAAATAAAACCCGTAACAAAATTAATTCAAAAACAACGCACAACCCGACTCACGCGCACCCCCCTTTTCAACCCGTCACAACACGCCCCTCAACCACCAATCCTCACCGCCGACCACCAGGCCTGACACCAGGTCTGGCCTGGCCACCTCCCACCACCACCAACGTGGTCGACCCACGCCGGCGGTCAGAGCCACCACCACCAAAACCCCCTGCCTGCGTTCCAGCCGCCACAAATGACACCAACAGCCCCCTTTCCCAACTCGCCTACCACCACGACACTCCCCTGCCACCTTACCAACCACCACCATTGACACCACCGTCGCACGGCGACTCTGACACACGTGGCACCACCGATTCGACCTCCCCCGAGTCCACGGTGGTGCCACCCCTTTTCCCTATGTCTGAAACACAAACAAAAACCCCCAACCAACCCCGACACCTAAACACCACCACTGCAACCACCACCAGCAACGACCACCACTCTAACCACCACCACCCGACTCGACTCCACACCAACAACACATCCCACAACCCCACGACAGCCACAACAGTCCCTAAAAGACGCATAACACAATTCAAAACAGCGGGACAGAAATGAAAACGGGAAATCTTACCTATGACGGCCGTCGACCTGTGCTTTTCCGGCCAGCACAACCACCCTCGACCCCTAGCAAAGGCTCCCCTAGACTCACGGCAGTCCCTATTCCCTCCACACTCACCGGCGTGCGTTCGTTGGCTGCGGTTGTTGCTTGAGGCGTGAAAGAAAAGGGTTGATGATGGTGAGGTGTAGAAAATGACGGTATGAAGGGGTTGGGTTTTTAATGTTAGATTAGGGTTTCATTTTAGGGTTTTGGTAGGGTAAAAAGGTAAATGGGTAAGTGGGTAGAAGTGGGTAAATGGGCTATGACAGCTTGACCCAAAATGCCACTCAGCTATAAACCCGACTCATCTTACGATATGATACGATATGAATTAATCAATTATTTTTACGCTACCATTAAATAATAAAACTCGCCCAAACGATAATAAAATACGGGGTATTACACCGGCTGCCGGCCCACCGGCAGAGGATTCATGCTATGGTGAACAATGTCAAATTAGGTGAGGGTGTATTCTCTGCCGGGTGGCCGGCTGCCGGCCCACCGGCAGGGGATACAAGCTAAAGGAAACAAGGTCAAAAACATTCAATGTGTATTCTCTGCCGGGTGACCGACTCATGCCGCCCACCGGCAGGGAATACCTACTATAGTCAATTAAGTTCAACATTTCACATTGTGTATTCTCTGCTTAGGTTGACCGATCTTGCCGCCCACCTACAGGGGATACACCCTATTATAAAAGACACCAAAAGTTCATGTACTCGCTGCCGGTTGGGTAGGCCGGCTGCCGGCCCACCGGCAGGGGATATCAAAGGCTTAAATCCCTATTTTTATAACTCATAAATGCCATGACGCGCTGCCGGTTGGGTAGGCCGGCTACCGGCCCACCGGCAGGGGATCACTGTACACGCAAATTCCATTAAGCAACCATCTAAAGTCTTCCAAATTCAACTATCTTAATTTCAATCATCTTATACTTCTCTAATATGATGAATACATGGAAAATTATTACATTCAATATGTCATTAACATATGGGGTTGATTATTGATCATTAAAGTGAGGTCTAATCATGCAATTATGAGGGAATTCCTTTAAGACAAACCTCATGTTTCACCATCTTATAACCAAGCATGAAAATTACTCATTAACATGTGAAAAACATCATACAAGTATTCTACTCAACACCAAATCACTATAAGTCATGAAAGATACCAACTTTAACATTCATATGAGTCTATTACTACATAATTCACACAATTTTAACATAAAAGTCGAGTAACCCATCACCGTTACCTTTTTGCACTTAAATCCACAATATACTCGTCTACCTTTCAAGAATCCACTTCCGGGTCAACTAAACTTTCTCCTAGAAAGATGGAGGGCGATGAGAGGAAGAGATAGACGCGAAAATCGTTGAAAACCGATGAGAAATGAAGGTTTTATGGCCAATTTGGTGAAGAAGGTGGAAGTTGTGTAACAATGGTGTTGTAGTTGTGTGTTTGTTGGGAAATTTCAGAATTTAGGAGTGAGGGAGATGGAGTTGTGAGGGTTTAGTTGGGGGTTTTGTGAAGGGAAAAGAGAAGGGAAAAGCCCATGAGTTATATAAAGCCCAACAATTCAAATTGAGTCGGTTTCCACTAGAATTTTCGTCTCAAGCTTACTATAACTCAAGACGGGAAATATTATTATTATTATTATCATTATTATCCGACCAAAATATTTATTTTGAATAACTTAAGCTTTAAAAATATAATATTTATAAAAATCATGTTTAATAATGAAATTAATTAAATTAAATAATTTAAAATATAAATAAGACATAGAATGGTTAATTAAATTATAAATGTTAAAATGGAAAATTCGCGGGTGTTACAAATCATTTGTCCTTGTTCATTAGTCCTTGTCACTCGTTGTGTGAACCATTTGTCCTTGTTCATTAGTTACTGCGACTCTTTGTGTGAATCATTTGTCCTAGTTAATTACTCATTGTGACTCGTCGTGTGAATCATTTGTCTTTGGTCATTAGTCCTTGTGACTCGTTGTGTGAACCATTTCTCCTTGCTTATTAGTCATTGTGACTCTTTGTGTGAATCATTTGTAGTTGTTCATTAGTCATTGTGACTCGTTGTGTGAATCATTTGTCCTTGTTCATTAGTCCTTGTGACTCGTTGTGTGACCAATTTGTCCTTGTTCATTAGTCATTGTGACTCATTGTGTGAATCATTTGTCCTAGTTCATTAGCCATTGTGACTCGTTGTATGAATCATTTGTCCTTGTTCATTAGTTATTGTGACTCTTTGTGTGAATCATTTTGTCCTAGTTAATTACACATTGTGACTCGTTGTGCAAACCATTTGTCTTTATTCATTAGTCATTATGTCTCGTTGTGTTTGTTGGGAAATGTGTCCTCAACAATAGTGCGATCACATGATTTAAATATCATTATTAAATCTAATTTCAAGAATACGGAAGGGATGATACATTACATATATAGTCAACTGGTCCACACATATCGGTAATGATTGGCTGGCTAGAGTTTGACATTACTGTCGTGCGACGGTGGTGATCAGTTGATCCCTTGAGGTCACACCTAAAGGACGATTCCCTTAATTGAAAAGGTTAATTAGTTGTATACCGATACAGATTAATTAATTCCTTAAAATTGAACAATTCGATTTGTGAGAAAGAGAATATTGATATCTTATTGTAATGGGATTAAATAAGATTTATTTTAGTAATAAAATGCTTTGTTGCGAAAATTATTTATTGTTTGAGAAACAATAAAAATAAGAATGTAATTATAATTACAAGAAGTTGTGAATTATAACTATATGACCCATTTTATTTATGTGATCAAGTATCACTAGTCAATTTGTTGAATGTAATTTAATTAATTTATAAAATGATATTTATGTGATAAATATGCATTTAATTAATTAGTAACATGTATCATACTACATGTGACATATTGTGTGACAAATGACAAATTGACAAAAATAAAATGGTAGTCCATTTTATACATAATGGACCGAAATTAAGAGGGTCTAAAGGATGGTGGGTGATTTATTTTAATAAGCTAAAATAACATCATTATGACTCTATTTGCCTAGCCTTACATGCCTAAGGTTTAGATAAGGTAAAAAGCATAAAGGGAAGGACAATATATTGGTCCATTACTGAAACAAAATTGTTTCAATATTGTTTCATTTTGATTCATTTCAAGGCCAAAAGAAACAGTCAAAGGAATGGTTAACAATTGAAAGTGTTTCATCGCTTTTTGAAGTATTATTCCGGCAGGCCTGACTTCCAATCTCTATATCTCAAGTTCTAACGGTTCAATTCATATGATTCCTATGCCATTGGAAATCTTAAGGTCTTATCTAAATCAGGGATTTGGAATTACCATCGTAGCTATTTTATATCTTGAGTTATGGTCGATGCAAACAGACTGCGCATTACTGGACAACCCATGACCTACGTGCACTAACAGTTCAATAACTCAAGATTTACTCAACATATAAGGTTGATTCTTTTTGGAGGTGAAAGCTAACTCCCTTAGCTTTCAAATGAGCTATCATGTGCCCTGATATTCATCTTGAGCTAAGAGATATGCCTCTTACAAGATGCGACTGAATTCCTGAGATGTTCTACAACCCGGTTTTGGCTCGTCTTCTGTTTTAGGGTCAAACTCAAAATCCGTCTAGGAAAGCATGGTAATTTTTATCATGTCTCAACTCTATAATGAATTTTGAGACTTTTTGTGTAGGGACTTTTATTTAAATAAGGATCCAAGCTGAGATGAATTCACAAGACAAAACCGAGTAACGAGTTTATCGGTTTTTCAACAATCGAGCTTAGTTTGCTTCCAATCGGTCCCATCTTTTTATTAATCAAATGAAGACCATCCTAGGACGAATTCCAGCTGCTTGGACCGACCAAAACAGTCCTAGGAGGCTGTTTTCTTTATTTTGAAGAATGAGCTCAAATGTCGCTTTCAAGGAAGGTCCAAAGTGTCACCATCATTCTTACAATTGTGTAAGAGCTTTGGGGGCTGCTCTCAAGGGGCTATATCAGCTGAATATTTGACTAAGGAAGCCTCCAATTGTGTGTTCCTAGGATAGCTCTTATGTCCCTTTCATTGTAAGACCTTGAGAAGACCATTTGGATTGTTCTTGCTTGGTTGATGCTCACGGCTGCCTAGGAGGGCATTTCAGCAACTTTTTCTTGTTTTCTTACTTGTTTAATGTTAGCCATTAGATGTAATTTGGATGGTTAAGATTAGAAGGACTTGGGATATAAATAAACCCAGTTCCCAAGTGTAATATTCAGATTTGCTTAAGTTAAAAACCAAGTAAGAAACATGAGTTTTCTTCATTAAAATCTCTTCTTTGCTTTGTGCTTGAAGAGCTCCTTTGCTGTGTGCTTGGAGTTTGGTAGTTTACTTGCTTGTGTGCTTTAAACTATCGAGTCTATTCCTATTGCTTTGTGTTCGGGTCTAGACATATCCTCAATCGTCCCTCAAGGACACGCCTAAAATTTCAGTTTGTTTCATGCAAACTTAGGCTCATTTCTTTAGTTTTTCCACTTAAATTATCGAGTGAGAGGTTTCACTCCAACTTGGTATCAGAGCTTTGGTTAGTCTTGTGAGTTCATTTTCCTAACTACATTCAAAAACACAAAAAAAAAGAACCCAATGAGTGAAGAGAGTCTATCAAAACTTTGGTTTGTTGTTTGAAAAAAATCTGTTTTTATTGGTGTTGTCATTCGGTTTTTCCATTGGAAAATCAGTAGCAATGGAGTATGTCCCTCATGTTCCATGCTCAAAGATGAAGTCTTGTGACCTTGGTTCCATCTCCAAGTTCTTAGAAGCACCTATGGTGAAGTTGCAAGCTCTAACAAGAAGGCATGAAGATGATGTGCCTACAAGGAGTGCAACCGGATGTCATAGAGTTCCGAGAGAACCAAAACCTCCTGATTTGTGCCATGGAGAACACCTCCTGCCCAATGAGTGTTCTAAGTCCTCTCCTACCCTTAGAGGTAAAGGTAACACACCATTACTTCCTTCCTTTAATGGTGAAAACAGTAGAGCATTTGTTTCTTGGTTGTTTGATGTTGAATGCTATTTCGAGAACAAGTGTTTTTCTGATAAAGAGAAGTGTAAATTGGTTGTGTCTTGTTTAAAGGGTGTTGCTTTGCTTTGGTATAATACTCTTAATTTTTCAAGGAGAATGGAAGGGAAGGGTATGATAAGTTCTTGGTTTAAACTTGAAAGGAACATGAGACTAAAGTTTCTACCTTGTTCTACCATGGATGATTTGTGGGATGAACTTAAAACCCTAAAACAAAATTCCTTGAGTGTTCTTGAGTATGCTAAATTATTTGAGGAATTACACTTTGTGTGTGACAATGAATTCAATCCTTTCAAAAAAATCAGATTTTTTCTTGGCTTGAAATCTGAAATTGCTATGAAAATCAACTTGAAAATGATGCATTCATATGGTGAATTGCTTGAGTTGGCTTTGGATGTTGAGAAGAGCTTAGTAAGGCCTAAAAACCATGAGGTCTTAGCTAAAGGGGTTAGTTTAGAGGTAGCCAAAACAGATGGGAAAGAGGAGAGTTTAGACCAAGGAGTTGTGCCAAGCTTGAACATTACTTGTCCTAAGTCTAAATCCCTTGAGCCAAAAGTCATTAGCATTTGTGGTGAGATGATTAACCCATGTAGTGCTACATTTGAGAGTCCATGTTTTGAAACTAAAACCCTCTTCAACCCAACATATAAGCCTACTAGTGAGGAGGAGAATAGCCATATCCTCTCCCATGTGACCATCAATGAACAAGCAACTGATTTGGAGCCGAGAGATGTGATTGTCGATCAAGGACTACTTGACCTTCAAACCGTAGGGATTGGACAGTCCGTGGGCATGTTCAATGGTGGCATTTGTTGGGATTCAATCAAGGATCCGGATGAAGCAAGAGGAGAGTCTCTATTTGATGGTAGTACTCACTTCCGACCTAACCAAGAAACTTTGAGCTTTATTCCAAGGAGGCTAAGAGGTATTTGGGTGAGTGAGCAAAATGAAGTTGGGAATGGCACGACACCTCTCTTGCTTTTCACCATTCTAGTCTATGATCCGGGAGGAAGTCATGAGAGCCATCTCTTGAAGTGTGCTAGGTGCTTTGATAAGTGGTAAGACAAAAGTCTTGGCAACAAGTCTCTTTAATTTAAACCAACAGAATTTGAGGACAAATTCTTTTCAAGAAAGGGAGTTTGAAACAAAATTGTTTCAATATTGTTTCATTTTGATTCATTTCAAGGCCAAAAGAAACAGTCAAAGGAATGGTTAACAATTGAAAGTGTTTCATCGCTTTTTGAAGTATTATTCCGGCAGGCCTGACTTCCAATCTCTATATCTCAAGTTCTAACGGTTCAATTCATATGATTCCTATGCCATTGGAAAGCTTAAGGTCTTATCTAAATCAGGGATTTGGAATTACCATCGTAGCTATTTTATATCTTGAGTTATGGTCGATGCAAACAGACTGCGCATTACTGGACAACCCATGACCTACGTGCACTAACAGTTCAATAACTCAAGATTTACTCAACATATAAGGTTGATTCTTTTTGGAGGTGAAAGCTAACTCCCTTAGCTTTCAAATGAGCTATCATGTGCCCTGATATTCATCTTGAGCTAAGAGATATGCCTCTTACAAGATGCGACTGAATTCCTGAGATGTTCTACAACCCGGTTTTGGCTCGTCTTCTGTTTTAGGGTCAAACTCAAAATCCGTCTAGGAAAGCATGGTAATTTTTATCATGTCTTAACTCTATAATGAATTTTGAGACTTTTTGTGTAGGGACTTTTATTTAAATAAGGATCCAAGCTGAGATGAATTCACAAGACAAAACCGAGTAATGAGTTTATCGGTTTTTCAACAATCGAGCTTAGTTTGCTTCCAATCGGTCCCATCTTTTTATTAATCAAATGAAGACCATCCTAGGACGAATTCCAGCTGCTTGGACCGACCAAAACAGTCCTAGGAGGCTGTTTTCTTTATTTTGAAGAATGAGCTCAAATGTCGCTTTCAAGGAAGGTCCAAAGTGTCACCATCATTCTTACAATTGTGTAAGAGCTTTGGGGGCTGCTCTCAAGGGGCTATATCAGCTGAATATTTGACTAAGGAAGCCTCCAATTGTGTGTTCCTAGGATAGCTCTTATGTCCCTTTCATTGTAAGACCTTGAGAAGACCATTTGGATTGTTCTTGCTTGGTTGATGCTCACGGCTGCCTAGGAGGGCATTTCAGCAACTTTTTCTTGTTTTCTTACTTGTTTAATGTTAGCCATTAGATGTAATTTGGATGGTTAAGATTAGAAGGACTTGGGCTATAAATAAACCCAGTTCCCAAGTGTAATATTCAGATTTGCTTAAGTTAAAAACCAAGTAAGAAACATGAGTTTTCTTCATTAAAATCTCTTCTTTGCTTTGTGCTTGAAGAGCTCCTTTGCTGTGTGCTTGGAGTTTGGTAGTTTACTTGCTTGTGTGCTTTAAACTATCGAGTCTATTCCTATTGCTTTGTGTTCGGGTCTAGACATATCCTCAATCGTCCCTCAAGGACACGCCTAAAATTTCAGTTTGTTTCATGCAAACTTAGGCTCATTTCTTTAGTTTTTCCACTTAAATTATCGAGTGAGAGGTTTCACTCCAATTACCTTCCCCAAAACCGTGCTCCCTCTAACATTAGAGTAGTTTTTACTCTACTAATTCTTTAATGAATATCCATTCAAATTACACGCAAAATGTTCATGTAGAATTTCCTCTCTTCTCTCTCTTCCATCTTCATCAAAAGGATGAGATTTTAATCTAAATTGTTCATATAAATTACTAAGATTACTAGAAGTAGTATATGAGTATTAGTAATAGATTTTAAGGTAAACTACATTGCAAACATCTAGTACATGTTTATTTGTGGGTTTAAGGGATTGTCTTGGGTGCAACTAATTGGAGGGCTTCTAATTTGAAGTCAAGAATGTTCATCCATTAATGGAAAGCTCAAGAACTAACAAGAAGGAGATCTTGTTAGTGCCCAATATGACCGAAATCATTATGGTGAGAAAATGTTTTCTTATCTTCTTTTATTAATGTTTGCATGTATAAAATCCATGTTTAATTTTATGACAAATTAGTTTAAACATATATGAGTATGTTAGTATGTATATAGATCTAGATTTCCTTCAATCGGTATCAAGAGCCACGGTTGTTTGCATGCAAATCCGTTAAAAGTTTTTCCGAGTTATAAGAATAACAAATAAAACTTGTAAAATTTGTGTTATTATGATATATCACGAAATTAATTCATGCATGTTAATATTTCTAGTCCTAAAATGTTTTAGGATATTTTGGTTAATTTTTCGGATTTTTATTGTTCATATTATACAATAATGGCATTTAAATATGATTTTATGAGTAAAAATGTCATTTTTGGTCTAAAATTAGCTATACTTCGAATTTTCCATTGATTTTTGGATATGTTGTCACATATATTATTTTGAGATAACCTGTAAATTTTCATAATTTTTGGACTTGTTATGCTCGAAAAATGAATTTTTCATTATTAAATTCGGATTTAGGTGAAAAATAGGTTAATATGAGTTAAATTTCGAATCTGGTCATAAAAAATTAATATGTTGTCACATGCAATTTTACAAGATGTGTGTAAAATAATTGGCTATAAAGAAGTCTTTTTGCATGATTTATGGATTTTTGAAGAAAAATAGCATAAATAGTGACATTATTAGTGGAAAATTAATAAAACATAATCTATGACTTAGGAAAAACGTCTAATGTTGCATTTTATTATCGTTTTCAGATCTAAAATTGAAAAGTTAATGAAAATAATTTTTCTATGTTTTATGATTATTTTATTAAAAAACCGATAAACCGCAACATTGTTTTTCCGGAAAAATTTCGAAATTTTTAACCTAAGATTTTGAACATTATGAGTGTCATGGTATTTTTCCAGAATGTTCATGAGTTTAAATTTCAAATTTTGAATTTATTTGAAATTTTGTGATTTATTTGAAGTTTATGGCTTATTTTTGTAATTTTTTGGTCCATTTATGAACAATTTTATAAAATATGGGTTAATTATGGTCAAATTATTAGTGAAGACTAAATTTTGAGTCCTAAGAGGTTAGGGTAATTAACTTATGCATAAATATGAATTTATGTAATTTTTGTGATTTTAAAATGTTGAAATCACGCAAATCCGTAAAAACCGAGTAATATACGATATTGGCTAATTAAAGGCGATTTAGCATAAAATTGAGCATGTTCATACATATTATAATGCTGCATTTTTTTCTTTATGATTGTCATAATTTTAATTTATGTAATTTTGAATTATGTAATTTTACTTAGTATGGCCTTAGATTTTAATTGATATTGCCCGAAATGTATGGGAATATCAATTCGGTTGTAATTTTATTGTGATCTCGTATCACCGTTTTGTAATTTAATAGATTTATTTTATTTTAGTTACAAATGTATAATAGGAAATTATGTAATTTATTATGTAATTTTATTCATTCCGGAGTTCCCAAAGACGGATTTCTTCAAGAATGGCGATACATAAAGACGGTGTTACCTCGAGATGCGTGCCACAACCGAAGTTCAAGGGACCAATGGAGTTGGTTTCCGAATATGTAATAGTTAAATAGTTTTTCTATTTTAGGAAAGGCCATACTAGGATTTATTTATTTATTTTTATGCTTGCATTTTATTTTATGTCACATGCATCGCTAAATCGCCATAACTAAAACATGCATCCTATTTTATCGAGTTCATCGACCGTGTCAATTAAAATTATCGTAGTTCACCGCTTTAGTTCACTTAAAACGTGATAGATAATAAATTGACATGACCTCTTGACGCGGATATGGACCCCATGGAAGAAGTTGTGCTCGACATAGAGCACCAATCAAAACCAGGCCCAAATAACACATTTTTTATGCATGAAAATTGGATGGGTTTACGTAAAAGAGAGGTATTATGCGCGGTTGAAGCTCGAGATCCGCACACCCCTTGATGCCGTGTGGGAACAAAAGAAAAATCAAATGGGAACAAGGGGAGAGGGCCGAATGTGGCGGCACCAAGGGAGAAGAATCCTAGTTTATATTTTTGCATTTTTCAACATAGTTTGAATAAGATTTGACAAAAGGTCTAGGTTGTAAGTTCTATGCATCTAATCATCCTAGAACTTTCAACTAGCATTTAATGTTTTGCTTGGAGGCCAAGGACTTTTTCCTATAAAAGGACCTAGCCTCCCTCATTTGTAATCATCCAAAGTTGAAGTAAAAACATTTTAGAGAGAGAAACTTGTTGGTTTCAATCTTTTTCCAAAGAGTCGATGCTTTCGAGTCTTGCCTTAAACTAAGGACGTGCTCCGCAGTTTGAGTTGAATTGCTTGACGCGTTTCGAGTAATTCCCCATTGTTATCACTATAGGTCTAGTGATACCAAATATCCCATTATTTTCGATCTCTTCTCAAGGAATCGAAACAAATATCCTTTATCTTTTGCACAACAAAAACCCAAAAACAAAACAATTAAGTCTTCCGCTACGTATACGCATCAAATGGTATCAGAGCTTCGGCTCTTGATCACCCCAAAAAAATCAAGACGGTCCTAAGGAGGTCCCAATCAGTCGATAGTTGAATATCCAACGCGCTTGGTGTTCAAAGATTAAACTCGGCGAGGTTGTTGAGGTTTAATCGATTGGATCTTGAAGGCACGAATTGAACAAAAAAAAAAAAAAACACTGTTCACGGTACTGTTCACTGACAAAAAAAAAAAAAAAAAAAAAAAAAAAAAAAAAAACCACACATCTTTCTTTTCGAAAATCAAAACACCAATCCCCAAACATGAACTTCGACGATCCCAACTTTCTCAAGGATCTTCAAAAGGCTCTAAAGAATTTACAAGAACACGATCCCAAATGGCAGCCAAGGCGTGAACGAGTCATTGACGAGTTCAAGATGAGTGAACTACCCGAGTTCACAGGGGGCACGGATCCCGAGTCTTACCTTGAATGGGAAAGACAAATAGATCGGATGTTTGATTTTAAGGGACTCAATGATGAACAGTGCTGCAAGTACGCCATTTTGAAATTAAGAAATGGGGCTTCGTTATGGTATGAAAGCCTTAAGACCAGAAGAGCTCGAGCCGGAAAGGCAAAGATAGCATCATGGCACGTGCTTAAACTCAAATTACGGAAAAGATATGTACCCGCCACCCATAGGCTTACAACCTATCGTAAGATCACCGATCTTACCCAAGGAAGGCTAAGTGTCCTGGAATACATTAACGAATTTACAAACCTAGCCTTAATGGGAGACTTGGTGGAAGATGAGGACATAAGGATGGCGCGATTCCTACGAGGTCTAAACCGCAACATCGCCCATGTTGTCGAGTTACAAAATTACTCAGATTTTGATACCTTGTGTAGTATGTGTCTCAAAGTGGAGGCGCAAGGAAAGACGAAGGTGGCAACCACCTATGGTGAGAATAGCCGGACTTGGAAAAATGAGAACAACTCAAGGACAAGCACAACGGGAAACACCACCGATCCCAAGACGACTCCTACCCCCAGTGCTGCTATCAAACCACCCGCCTCAAAGGAGAATAACTACACACAGATTCGGTGTTTTAAATGTCAAGGGTTTGGGCATTTCAAAAATGCGTGCCCAGAATCAGCGAACCATCACACTAAGAGAGGCCGTGAAATGTCGTGATGAACTGTTCGAAGAAGAGGAAAGAACCGGGGGTATTTTTAATCTCGATGGAGAAGAAGAAGAGGCACACGCCGAGAACATCGAGGATTACGTCGCTCCTAGTTATGACTGTGCTTTGGTTCTCCGAACCCTGCAAGCCCAAACGTCGCCCATGGAAACGGAGCAACGAGGTCAAATATTCCACACCAAATGCCAAGTGAAAGACAAATGGTGTAGCCTAATCATTGACGGAGGCAGTTGCACCAACGTCGCCTCAAAGGAGATGGTGGAGAAATTAAAACTACCCACGACACCTCACCCAAAACCATACGCCCTGCATTGGTTAGATGACGAGAATAAGGTGAAAATCACTAAGCAAGTGAAGGTGGCACTGACCATGGGATCTTACCACGACGACATCCTATGCGATGTTGTACCAATGGATGCATGTCATGTCCTATTAGGACGACCTT
Organism: Silene latifolia; assembly: GCF_048544455.1. NCBI lineage: Eukaryota > Viridiplantae > Streptophyta > Magnoliopsida > Caryophyllales > Caryophyllaceae > Silene > Silene latifolia. The sequence goes on along the minus strand of NW_027413145.1, from coordinate 499,281 downwards.
GGCAGTATGACCGGGATGTGGTACATCGCGGTCGAAGCAACGAGTACGAGTTGGTAAGTAAGGGAAAAAGAATCGTCTTAAAACCAATGGCGCCAGGTGAAGTACGTTCTATTAGTGCCAAGCGTGGGACGACCACTAGCCTGACCATGCTTGCTAGTGAGAAAGAAGTGGACGAGGCTATCGTCAATGGCAACCAGGTTTACCTAATGGTGGTCAATGAGACTTCTAGCAATGAAAGCAAGGATGGACGATTAATCTCGCTCTTGGATGAGTTCAAAGATGTTTTCCCCGAGGAACTACCCGCTGGGTTACCACCTATTCGTGGGATCGAACACCAAATCGACCTCCTGCCCGGAGCTCCTTTGCCAAACAAAGCCGCCTATCGGTGCAATCCGATGGAGACCAAGGAGTTACAACGTCAAATCGAAGAGTTAATGGAACGAGGCTATGTACGCGAGAGCATGAGCCCATGTGCCGTTCCTACGCTACTTGTTCCAAAGAAGGATGGAACGTGGCGAATGTGCATCGATAGCCGAGCCGTGAATAACATCACTATCAAGTACGGTTTCCAATTCCGAGGCTTGATGATATGCTCGATGAGTTACATGGAGCCGAGATCTTCTCTAAAGTTGATTTGAGGAGTGGCTATCATAAAATTCGGATGAGAGAAGGGGACGAGTGGAAAACTGCGTTTAAAACTAAGCATGGGCTATACGAGTGGACGGTTATGCCATTCGGCTTGACAAACGCTCCAAGCACCTTTATGCGACTCATGAACGAAATACTCAAGCCTTTCCTAGGCAGATTTGTAGTCATTTACTTGGACGACATCTTGATCTACAGTCAAAGCAAGGATGATCACTTCCAACATCTTCGTAAGGTGTTCAACACACTTCGGGAGCAACAACTCTACGGTAAGAAGGAGAAGTGTTCGTTCTTAGTCGAGAGCGTTATCTTTCTTGGATACAGGGTTTCTAAGGAAGGAGTCTCCGTCGATCAATCCAAGATTGAGGCAATCAAATCGTGGCCTATTCCGAAAACTGTCACAGAAGTCCGATCCTTTCACGGACTTGCTTCATTCTATCGGAGGTTCATTCGGGATTTCAGCACCATCGCTAGCCCTATCACTGAATGTACAAAGAAGGGAACTTTCGTATGGACTCCGGCTGCTCAACGGGCATTCGAGACGATTATCCAAAAACTTTGTGAGGCACCATTGTTGGCACTCCCAGATTTCACCCGTCCGTTCGAAGTCGAATGTGACGCAAGCGGTGTTGGAATTGGAGCCGTGTTAGTGCAAGGAAAGCGACCCATCGCTTACTTCTCTGAGAAACTGAACGGGGCCAGGCTCAATTACTCGACTTACGACAAGGAATTCTATGCGATCGTAAGGGCCCTACAACATTGGAGTCATTATCTCCGACCAAGTCATTTCATCCTGCACTCGGACCACGAATCATTGAAACACATCAATGGGCAACAAAAGTTGAACTCAAGGCATGCCAAGTGGGTGGAATTTTTGCAATCCTTCCATTTCTCTTCCAAATACAAGACTGGCAAAAGTAACGTGGTGGCCGATGCTCTCTCGCGGCGATACTCATTATTGACAGTGCTCGATATCCGACTACTGGGATTCGAGACATTGAAGGAATCCTACGAAAACGACCCCGACTTTGGGGAAGTCTTCAAGAATTGCGAGAACGGGGCTCATGAAGAATTCATTACGCAAGACGGTTTCCTTTTCAAAGGAAACAGACTTTGTGTCCCAAAGCTCCCGATCCGAGAACTCCTTATTCGAGAAGCCCATGGAGGTGGACTTGGGGGACATTTTGGAGTAAACAAGACTGTGGATATCCTCAAGGAACATTTCTATTGGCCACAATTGCAAGGAGACGTGCAAGCAATAGTGCGAAAATGCATCACATGTCACATGGCCAAAAGCAAATTCCAACCTGGGGAGTATGTGCCATTACCTATCCCGTGCCGACCTTGGGAAGATATATCCATGGATTTCATCGTGGCGTTACCGCGAACACAGAGAGGCAAAGATGCGATCATGGTAGTAGTCGACCGATTCTCAAAGATGGCCCATTTTATCGCCTGTCACAAAACCGATGACGCCAGCAATGTGGCGGACTTGTATTTTCGGGAAGTCTTACGACTCCACGGGATCCCAAGAACAATCGTCTCCGATCGAGATTCTAAATTCCTAAGCTACTTCTGGAAAACGTTATGGAAAAGGGTGGGGACCAAGCTTTTGTTCAGCACTTCTCATCACCCCCCCGGACGGACAAACGGAGGTCACGAACCGCACTGGGAACAATGTCTGCGAAGTCCGGTGAGTAAAACTCAGAAAGATTGGGATTTGAAACTCGCGCACGCTGAGTTCGCATATAACCGCTCCCCAACTTATGCAACAAAGCACTCCCCATTTGAGGTCGTATATGGTATAAACCCGTATTTACCACTAGACCTCATTCCCCTACCCAAGGATGAAATCATACACAAGGATGCGGAATCCAAATTGAAATCAATGATCAAACTACATGATCAAGTCAGGGCAAGAATTGAGAAAATTAATGAAATGTACAAGCGCAAAGCAAACAAAACCCGCCAGCCAAGATCCTTCAACGAAGGAGACCTCGTGTGGTTACACTTAAGGAAGGAGCGTTTTCCGAACAAACGCAAGAACAAACTCATGCCGCGAGCAGAAGGTCCCTACAAGGTAATATCAAAGGTAGGCGACAACGCATACAAGATCGAGTTGCCCGGAGAATATGGGGTACATGCCACTTTCAACGTCGGGGATCTATCTCCTTACATTGACGACGATGGAATCAAGGAATTGAGGGCAATTCCTTTTCAAGAAGGAGGAGATGACGCGGATATGGACCCCATGGAAGAAGTTGTGCTCGACATAGAGCACCAATCAAAACCAGGCCCAAATAACACATTTTTTATGCATGAAAATTGGATGGGTTTACGTAAAAGAGAGGTATTATGCGCGGTTGAAGCTCGAGATCCGCACACCCCTTGATGCCGTGTGGGAACAAAAGAAAAATCAAATGGGAACAAGGGGAGAGGGCCGAATGTGGCGGCACCAAGGGAGAAGAATCCTAGTTTATATTTTTGCATTTTTCAACATAGTTTGAATAAGATTTGACAAAAGGTCTAGGTTGTAAGTTCTATGCATCTAATCATCCTAGAACTTTCAACTAGCATTTAATGTTTTGCTTGGAGGCCAAGGACTTTTTCCTATAAAAGGACCTAGCCTCCCTCATTTTTAATCATCCAAAGTTGAAGTAAAAACATTTTAGAGAGAGAAACTTGTTGGTTTCAATCTTTTTCCAAAGAGTCGATGCTTTCGAGTCTTGCCTTAAACTAAGGACGTGCTCCGCAGTTTGAGTTGAATTGCTTGACGCGTTTCGAGTAATTCCCCATTGTTATCACTATAGGTCTAGTGATACCAAATATCCCATTGTTTTCGATCTCTTCTCAAGGAATCGAAACAAATATCCTTTATCTTTTGCACAACAAAAACCCAAAAACAAAACAATTAAGTCTTCCGCTACGTATACGCATCACCTCTCGCTAAAACAATCAATTGAGACATAGCCTTACCAAATAGTAGAAACCATGAAAACCTATTTCGCGAGGGAGTGCGCTCGGCCCCACCGGGGTACAAACCTTGTTACGTAGGGGAAGTGGGTGATAAATGTCTATCCGCCGAATTCATATTGATAAGGGATGTATCGGCCACACCGTGCCCAAGTTAATGTGGGTTTGGATCATGGACACATTTATTCGAAATTTGGATTGAACTCAACAAAAGTTTTTGATAAGGGATGTATCGGCCCCACCGTGCCCTTGTCGAATGTGTTTTGCGCTAAAGATAAATGTTAATGTAATATTATCGACCAAGAATTCTAAAAGTAGAATCGATTAAACGTTAATCCACCGAGTTATATTGATAAAGGATGTATCGGCCCCACCGTGCCTAAGTCAATATGAATTTGGGTCTTGGAATCATTTATCATAGTTGGGTAGAGGTCACTATGTAAATGCTATACTTGTTTTTCAAGTATTAATAAAACGGTAAATGTTAAGTTTTCCACTATTCCGTTTTTATATTGTTCTATTTCTTTACCACAATTCATATACGATATCATTTCGATTTTGATAACGAATCTCCATTAAAACATCGTAACTAAAGACAAATATGAATTTGCTTCTAAAACCTCAAATGAACCATTGATAAGGATCTCTTGTAAAGAGTATAGATTAAAGTTATTCATTATCAAACAGGTTTTTGATTCATGACTAACACTTCTACTTACAATGGATTATGTTTCATATACTTAATTGAATTAAGTACCTTGAAGCGATAAATTGTTTTGGCAATTAGTTTTGTCAGAATTCGTAATTGACCAAAATAACGCAACCACTTCAATGAAAGTTTTAAGACTAAAACGAACAAATGAAGAGTAATCTTCATGAATTCAATTTTGCTTCTCAAAGCAAAGACTCATTGAAATGAGTGGGAGCATTCTCTTAAACCGTTAAGATGAGGACGAGGTTCAAGAAGTAAAGATAATAATGGAATTGATACAAGGTAATGTTAAAAGTAAAGTCATTGAGGAATGACGATACTAAACCTATCAATCCCGACCAATAAAGTTTCCATTGTCTTAAATGTTGGACACAAGAAAGGAAACTGCCCCAAATTATTGAAGAATCAACAAGTTAGTTGTGGGACATCTAATGGGACCTTCTTCTTTAAATGTTTATTTGATTAAACATAAATTTTGCTAGTACCACTTCGTCAATATTAGAAACCAAAGGAGGTTTTCATCATTGTACTTGATACATAGGATGATTAGAATATGACGACTAGCAACAATAATGTCGAGAGATAGAGTAATTGTGTACTCAATCTAGTTTTTGGATTTAAAGTTGTACTTACTTATGACTATTAAGTGCATAAACTCTAAATAAGAATATAAACTTGTTAAGATACAAAAGAGGTTTTCACTTTTGTGACCCTATACACCATGATTTGATGTATGGCTAGCCCATCATCAAGGTGATTATATTCTAAACCAAACTAGAATAATATATCATGAAGATGATGCAAGACTCAAATTGGTAACCCAAGATTAAACCTTAAATTTTGGAATGATGAACGCAAAGAGTTATCGAGTACTCTTGAAACCATTAGATTGATAATGGTATATGCGTATCTTGTATTCAAAGCAAGATGTCTCGTGCCTTTTGGTTGAAAAGGGGATCGAGGTTGTAAATCATCGATCCAAAATAGGTTGATCATTTTCTTTTACCAACGATTTAAGTTGACGCTAGTGTGTTCACTTAATAAGGTAAATAGAGAAATCTTGGAAGAAGTTCAAGAGTTCAAGGAATTACGATTTAGTCGTGATGGGATTATCAAAGTGAAGACTTTGATACAAGCCAAATGAATTGTGATATAGTATCACAAATTAATCTCTCTTAGCACGCATTATGGAATAATGTGTGGTTGGATAAGAATTCAAACGCTATTCGATATGGTTTGGACTTCAATCAAGTTACTTTGAGTTACTTGATCCTTTTTTGGGAATTTATCATTTTGTCTAAATTTTTTTTCCACTAAATCATATGAGATGTGAAATGGTAATGTACCATGTTTGTAAGTTTTTCATAAGAAACAAATGCTCATTTTTCCCTTGCAATTATCACGAGCACGACGGGTTTGCGGCTCATGAAGCTGTCTTTCTAAAATACAAGTTTATTTTTGAAGACAGAGTGGGAGAAATTATTCAAGAGCCACAAAGACTGCCACAGAGAATGTTATGTCGCAAGAAACTGGTCTTTCTTGGCTACATGAGACGTTTTGTGCAAGACATTATACATTGTTTCTTTAAAACCTAGGAGGTTAAATTCGTCATTTGTTAAAGATGATGAATTCATGCTACTCTTAAGAAAGTAAAGAGCTTATAACTTACAAAAGAAATTGTTTGATTTAAGTTGATTACTTCTAGAAAGTAATGAACATATGACTTACATAAGAGTGTTTAAAGTCACAACTCAATACAAGGCTTAGAGCCATGAAAATCCGAAACAAAAGGGCTTGATTAGTGACAAAGGGTTTTGCACTAATAAAGAGATATTTCAAAGCAAGATTGGTTGCAAAGGGTTTTGCACTAATTGAAATGATTAAGTCTATTTGGATCTTCTTAGGGATTGTGTTTCATCATGAGGTTATGAAATACATAGCAAGTGAATCTAAAACCCACTTCTTCAATAGAAGGAATGTATTCAATACATGTCATGAGTTTTATAGATTCTTGCAATCCTAAGATAATGTGAAACTTAAGAGAGAATCTTAAGTAGGACATCAATGAGTTGGAGTCAACATTTTGATCATGTGATAAAACTTTTCTCGATAAGTCGAGAAGTTGTGTTTATACATGGAGTTTAGTGGGAGTTACGGAAGTTTTAATTAGTCTTATATGTGGATGACATATTGATCATTGAGAATGATTTAAGACTTTTGGAGTATTATAATACATCTTGAATATCCGGATTTATGAAGATAAATCCACATGATATAAGCGTCAGTAAGAAGTCTTATGTTGATAAGATTCATGACTAGTTCAATTAAATTGAACATATTTGATTGATTCCATTTGCTTCCGCTGCCGAATCAATTAAAAAGAAATGATGTATAACACTTCATATGCTTTGAGTATGATGAACTGTTTTCAAAATCGAATTTAAGTAATCTTTACCAAGTAAGCTATAAAGATTACCCTTAAGTGCTTGCAGAAGCATTAAGGCTATGATGCAAAGTGTTTATGATGCAATTTTGTGTAAGGGTGTTACACAAGTGACAATTGACAATTGAGATTGCGCATGGTTTCCGACAAAACCATAATCAAAACACATTTGGATGGTTAAGATACCATTGTGGCAATGTTAATTAAGAAGTAGATTTTCTAGGATCGTTCTAGGCAATAAAGAACAATGAGAGATATTTATAACGGAAATTGAGTACACTTGCGATCATGAGATGTGCAAGAAGGATGAGTCCCGCACACTGTGAAAACAGTGGGAGCTATTCTTAGGCTAGAGGGCCTATGTCTTGATTGGATTTCGACACGTACTCAGAAAGTTTTGTAATGCAAATGTATACATTACAAAGGAAAACGAATATGTAGTAAGGTTGAGTAAGGTACAAGAAATTGATAAAACCTACTAACCAAAGCCTTCTCAAAGGCTAAACATGATGAGTCATGTCATTTCAATTGAATTGAAATGAACAACTACGTACAAGATCAAATTAGATTATAGAACATGAAATAGTAATCAGGCATTGACTATTCATGTGTGATAATCGCATTTGTCGTTCGAGTTTTATTTTAAAACTCTTTTATTATACTTTGTTACATCCAAACGGGTTGTGGAGACAATTGAACCCCGTTAAAGTGAACACGGATTAACATTGTATTTGCCCATAGTTACTTGTATGAGGTGACGTCTCGAAGTGACTAGAGTGTGATGCGATTGATGGCAAGTTCAAGTGCCATACAGTCATATGAGATGACTAGTCGATCACATAGGCAGACTGTTAGGAACACCTTGTCGGGCAGTGACCGCTTATAGAGTTCTGGCAAATTTATAAAGCCTGGTCGTGACGAGAGCTACTATAGTATTCTAATGAGTCGATTCTTTGACTAAAGACTATTCGCCTAAGATGGCACAGTTTCAGATTAACTTTGATTTGTGTTACTACGGCCTTCGTAAATGGGGTCAAATGGGCATATTTTGGGTTATGATGGCTGTGGCTAGTCGAAGGGAATAAGTGCGATAGGAATTGTCCACCCCCTTGTCAGGGTTAAAACAATATCTCAGGGCCACTCGAGGAGTAATGAACTGGAAATGCGTGGCCACGCTCGGAAGGTATCCATGGTGGATAAATTCCGGTCAATCAGTTATTCTCCAGATCGAGGAAACCACTCTCGATATGATCACTTGCAAGTACGACCCGAAAGACACCTTGCATTGAGTGGGAGATAGTAATAGGACAAGAGAATTGGTGACGCACACTTGTCGAGGACAAGTGGGAGATTGTTGGGAAATGTGTCCTCAACAATAGTGCGATCACATGATTTAAATATCATTATTAAATCTCATTTCAAGAATACGGAAGGGATGATACATTACATATATAGTCAACTGGTCCACACATATCGGTAATGATTGGCTGGCTAGAGTTTGACATTACTGTCGTGCGACGGTGGTGATCAGTTGATCCCTTGAGGTCACACCTAAAGGACGATTCCCTTAATTGAAAAGGTTAATTAGTTGTATACCGATACAGATTAATTAATTCTTTAAAATTGAACAATTCGATTTGTGAGAAAGAGAATATTGATATCTTATTGTAATGGGATTAAATAAGATTTATTTTAGTAATAAAATGCTTTGTTGCTAAAATTATTTATTGTTTGAGAAACAATAAAGATAAGAATGAATGGTTAATTATAATTACAAGAAGTTGTGAATTATAACTATATGACCCATTTTATTTATGTGATCAAGTATCACTAGTCAATTTGTTGAATGTAATTTAATTAATTTATAAAATGATATTTATGTGATAAATATGCATTTAATTAATTAGTAACATGTATCATACTACATGTGACATATTGTGTGACAAATGACAAATTGACAAAAATAAAATGGTAGTCCATTTTATACATAATGGACCGAAATTAAGAGGGTCTAGAGGATGGTGGGTGATTTATTTTAATAAGCTAAAATAACATCATTATAACTCTACTTGCCTAGCCTTACATGCCTAAGGTTTAGATAAGGTAAAAAGCATAAAGGGAAGGACAATATATTGGTCCATTACCTTCCCCAAAACCGTGCTCCCTCTAACATTAGAGTAGTTTTTACTCTACTAATTCTTTAATGAATATCCATTCAAATTACATGCAAAATGTTCATGTAGAATTTCCTCTCTTCTCTCTCTTCTATCTTCATCAAAAGGATGAGATTTTAATCTAAATTGTTCATATAAATTACTAAGATTACTAGAAGTAGTATATGAGTATTAGTAATAGATTTTAAGGTAAACTACATTGCAAACATCTAGTACATGTTTATTTGTGGGTTTAAGGGATTGTCTTGGGTGCAACTAATTGGAGGGCTTCTAATTTGAAGTCAAGAATATTCATCCATTAATGGAAAGCTCAAGAACTAACAAGAAGGAGATCTTGTTAGTGCCCAATATGACCGAAATCATTATGGTGAGAAAATGTTTTCTTATCTTCTTTTATTAATGTTTGCATGCATAAAATCCATGTTTAATTTTATGACAAATTAGTTTAAACATATATGAGTATGTTAGTATGTATATAGATCTATATTTCCTTTAGTGTTAATCATTTGTCCTTGTTCATTAGTCCTTGTGACTCGTTGTGTGAACCATTTGTCCTTGTTTATTAGTCATTGTGACTGTTTGTGTGAATCATTTGTCCTAGTTCATTAGTCATTGTGACTCGTCGTGTGAATCTTTTGTCTTTGGTCATTAGTCCTTGTGACTCGTTGTGTGAACCATTTATCGTTGCTTATTAGTCGTTGTGACACTTTGTGTGAATCATTTGTCCTAGTTCATTAGTCATTGTGACTCGTCGTGTGAATCATTTGTCCTTGTTCATTAGCCATTGTGACTCGTCGTGTGAGTCATTTGTCTTTGGTCATTAGTCCTTGTGACTCGTTGTGTGAACCATTTCTCCTTGCTTGTTAGTCGTTATGACTCTTTGTGTGAATCATTTGTAGTTGTTCATTAGTCAGTGTGACTCGTTGTGTGAATCATTTGTCCTAGTTCATTAGTGCTTGTGACTCGTTGTGTGAACCATTTGTCCTTGTTATTAGTCATTGTGACTGTTTGTGTGAATCATTTGTCCTAGTTCATTAGTCATTGTGACTCGTCGTGTGAATCATTTGTCCTTGTTCATTAGCCATTGTGACTCATTGTGTGAATCATTTGTCCTTGTTCATTAGTCATTGTGACTCGTCGTGTGAATCATTTGTCCTTGTTCATTAGCCATTGTGACTCGTTGTGTGAATCATTTGTCCTAGTTAATTACACATTGTGACTCGTTGTGAATCATTTGTCCTTTTTCCTTAGTTTTTATGACTCGTTTTATAAATCATTTGTCGTAGTTAATTAGTCATTGTGACTCGTTGTGTGAATCATTTGTCCTTGTTCATTAGTCCTTGTGACTCGTTGTGTGAACCATTTGTCCTTGTTCATTAGTTATTGCGACTCTTTGTGTGAATCATTTGTCCTAGTTAATTACTCATTGTGACTCGTTGTGTGAATCATTTGTCTATGGTCATTAGTCCTTATGACTCGTTGTGTGAACCATTTCTCCTTGCTTATTAGTCATTGTGACTCTTCGTGTGAATCATTTGTAGTTGTTCATTAGTCATTGTGACTCGTTGTGTGAATCATTTGTCCTTGTTCATTAGTCCTTGTGACTCGTTGTGTGACCAATTTGTCCTTGTTCATTAGTCATTGTGACTCATTGTGTGAATCATTTGTCCTAGTTCATTAGCCATTTTGACTCGTTGTATGAATCATTTGTCCTTGTTCATTAGTTATTGTGACTCTTTGTGTGAATTATTTTGTCCTAGTTAATTACACATTGTGACTCGTTGTGCGAACCATTTGTCTTTATTCATTAGTCATTATGTGTCGTTGTGTTAATCATTTGTCCTTGGTCATTAGTCCTTGTGACTCGTTGTGTGAACCATTTGTCCTTGTTTATTAGTCATTGTGACTGTTTGTGTGAATCATTTGTCCTAGTTCATTAGTCATTGTGACTCGTCGTGTGAATCTTTTGTCTTTGGTCATTAGTCCTTGTGACTCGTTGTCTGAACCATTTCTCGTTGCTTATTAGTCGTTGTGACACTTTGTGTGAATCATTTGTCCTAGTTCATTAGTCATTGTGACTCGTCGTGTGAATCATTTGTCCTTGTTCATTAGCCATTGTGACTCGTTGTGTAAATCATTTGTCCTTGTTCATTAGTTATTGTGACTCTTTGTGTGAATCATTTGTCCTAGTTAAATACACATTGTGACTCGTTGTGAATCATTTGTCCTTTTTCATTGGTTTTTATGACTCGTTTTATGAATCATTAGTCGTAGTTAATTAGTCCTTGTGACTCGTTGTGTGAATCATTTGTCCTTGTTCATTAGTTATTGTGACTCTTTGTGTGAATCATTTGTCCTAGTTAATTACACATTGTGACTCGTTGTGCGAACCATTTGTCTTTATTCATTAGTCATTATGACTCGTTGTGTGAATCATTTGTCCTTGTTCATTAGTCCTTGTGACTCGTTGTGTGAACCATTTGTCCTTGTTCATTAGTTATTGCGATTCTTTGTGTGAATCATTTGTCCTAGTTAATTACTCATTGTGACTCGTCGTGTGAGTCATTTGTCTTTGGTCATTAGTCCTTGTGACTCGTTGTGTGAACCATTTCTCCTTGCTTATTAGTCGTTGTGACTCTTTGTGTGAATCATTTGTAGTTGTTCATTAGTCAGTGTGACTCGTTGTATGAATCATTTGTCCTAGTTCATTAATCCTTGTGACTCGTTGTGTGACCAATTTGTCCTTGTTCATTAGTCATTGTGACTCGTTCTGTGAATCATTTGTCCAAGTTCATTAGCCATTGTGACTCGTTGTATGAATCATTTGTCCTTGTTCATTAGTTATTGTGACTCTTTGTGTGAATCATTTTGTCCTAGTTAATTACACATTGTGACTCGTTGTGCGAACCATTTGTCTTTATTCATTAGTCATTATGTCTCGTTGTGTGAATCATTTGTCCTTGTTCATTAGTCCTTGTGACTCGTTGTGTGAACCATTTGTCCTTGTTATTAGTCATTGTGACTATTTGTGTGAATCATTTGTCCTAGTTCATTAGTCATTGTGACTCGTCGTGTAAATCATTTGTCTTTGGTCATTAGTCCTTGTGACTCGTTGTGTGAACCATTTCTCCTTGCTTATTAGTCGTTGTGACACTTTGTGTGAATCATTTGTCCTAGTTCATTAGTCATTGTGACTCGTCGTGTGAATCATTTGTCCTTCTTCATTAGCCATTGTGACTCGTTGTGTGAATCATTTGTCCTTGTTCATTAGTTATTGTGACTCTTTGTGTGAATCATTTGTCCTAGTTAATTACACATTGTGACTCGTTGTGAATCATTTGTCCTTTTTCATTAGTTTTTATGACTCGTTTTATGAATCATTTGTCGTAGTTAATTAGTCATTCTGACTCGTTGTGTGAATCATTTGTCCTTGTTCATTAGTCCTTGTGACTCGTTGTGTGAACCATTTGTCCTTGTTCATTAGTTATTACGACTCTTTGTGTGAATCATTTGTCCTAGTTAATTACTCATTGTGACTCGTCGTGTGAATCATTTGTCTTTGGTCATTAGTCCTTGTGACTCGTTGTGTGAACCATTTCTCCTTGCTTATTAGTCATTGTGACTCTTTGTGTGAATCATTTGTAGTTGTTCATTAGTCATTGTGACTCGTTGTGTGAATCATTTGTCCTTGTTCATTAGTCCTTGTGACTCGTTGTGTGACCAATTTGTCCTTGTTCATTAGTCATTGTGACTCATTGTGTGAATCATTTGTCCTAGTTCATTAGCCATTGTGACTCGTTGTATGAATCATTTGTCCTTTTTCATTAGTTATTGTGACTCTTTGTGTGAATCATTTTGTCCTAGTTAATTACACATTGTGACTCGTTGTGCGAACCATTTGGCATTATTCATTAGTCATTATGTCTCGTTGTGTTAATCATTTGTCCTTGTTCATTAGTCCTTGTGACTCGTTGTGTGAACCATTTGTCCTTGTTTATTAGTCATTGTGACTGTTTGTGTGAATCATTTGTCCTAGTTCATTAGTCATTGTGACTCGTCGTGTGAATCTTTTGTCTTTAGTCATTAGTCCTTGTGACTCTTTGTGCGAACCATTTCTCGTTGCTTATTAGTCGTTGTGACACTTTGTGTGAATCATTTGTCCTAGTTCATTAGTCATTGTGACTCGTCGTGTGAATCATTTGTCCTTGTCCATTAGCCATTGTGACTCGTCGTGTGAGTCATTTGTCTTTGGTCATTAGTCCTTGTGACTCGTTGTGTGAACCATTTCTCCTTGCTTATTAGTCGTTGTGACTCTTTGTGTGAATCATTTGTAGTTGTTCATTAGTCAGTGTGACTCGTTGTGTGAATCATTTGTCCTAGTTCATTAGTCCTTGTGACTCGTTGTGTGACCAATTTGTCCTTGTTCATTAGTCATTGTGACTCGTTACGAATCATTTGTCCTAGTTCATTAGTCATTGTGACTCGTCGTGTGAATCATTTGTCCTTGTTCATTAGCCATTGTGACTCGTTGTGTGAATCATTTGTCCTTGTTCATTAGTTATTGTGACTCTTTGTGTGAATCATTTGTCCTAGTTAAATACACATTGTGACTCGTTGTGAATCATTTGTCCTTTTTCATTGGTTTTTATGACTCGTTTTATGAATCATTTGTCGTAGTTAATTAGTCTTTGTGACATGTTGTGTGAATCATTTGTCCTTGTTCATTAGTTATTGTGACTCTTTGTGTGAATCATTTTGTCCTAGTTAATTACACATTGTGACTCGTTGTGCGAACCATTTGTCTTTATTCATTAGTCATTATGTCTCGTTGTGTGAATCATTTGTCCTTGTTCATTAGTCCTTGTGACTCGTTGTGTGAACCATTTGTCCTTGTTATTAGTCATTGTGACTGTTTGTGTGAATCATTTGTCCCAGTTCATTAGTCATTGTGACTCGTCGTGTAAATCATTTGTCTTTGGTCATTAGTCCTTGTGACTCGTTGTGTGAACCATTTCTCCTTGCTTATTAGTCGTTGTGACACTTTGTGTGAATCATTTGTCCTAGTTCATTAGTCATTGTGACTCGTCGTGTGAATCATTTGTCCTTGTTCATTAGCCATTGTGACTCGTTGTGTGAATCATTTGTCCTTGTTCATTAGTTATTGTGACTCTTTGTGTGAATCATTTGTCCTAGTTAATTACACATTGTGACTCGTTGTGAATCATTTGTCCTTTTTCATTAGTTTTTATGACTCGTTTTATGAATCATTTGTCGTAGTTAATTAGTCATTGCGACTCGTTGTGTGAATCATTTGTCCTTGTTCATTAGTCCTTGTGACTCGTTGTGTGAACCATTTGTCCTTGTTCATTAGTTATTGCGACTCTTTGTGTGAATCATTTGTCCTAGTTAATTACTCATTGTGACTCGTCGTGTGAATCATTTGTCTTTGGTCATTAGACCTTGTGACTCGTTGTGTGAACCATTTCTCCTTGCTTATTAGTCATTGTGACTCTTTGTGTGAATCATTTGTAGTTGTTCATTAGTCATTGTGACTCGTTGTGTGAATCATTTGTCCTTGTTCATTAGTCCTTGTGACTCGTTGTGTGACCAATTTGTCCTTGTTCATTAGTCATTGTGACTCATTGTGTGAATCATTTGTCCTAGTTCATTAGCCATTGTGACTCGTTGTATGATCATTTGTCCTTGTTCATTAGTCATTGTGACTCATTGTGTGAATCATTTGTCCTAGTTAATTACACATGGTGACTCGTTGTATGAATCATTTGTCCTTGTTCATTAGTTATTGTGACTCGTTGTGTTAATCATTTTGTCCTAGTTAATTACACATTGTGACTCGTTGTGCGAACCATTTGGCTTTATTCATTAGTCATTATGTCTCGTTGTGTTAATCATTTGTCCTTGTTCATTAGTCCTTGTGACTCGTTGTGTGAACCATTTGTCCTTGTTTATTAGTCATTGTGACTGTTTGTGTGAATCATTTGTCCTAGTTCATTAGTCATTGTGACTCGTCGTGTGAATCTTTTGCCTTTGGTCATTAGTCCTTGTGACTCGTTGTGCGAACCATTTCTCGTTGCTTATTATTCGTTGTGACACTTTGTGTGAATCATTTGTCCTAGTTCATTAGTCATTGTGACTCGTCGTGTGAATCATTTGTCCTTGTTCATTAGCCATTGTGACTCGTCGTGTGAGTCATTTGTCTTTGGTCATTAGTCCTTGTGACTCGTTGTGTGAACCATTTCTCCTTGCTTATTAGTCGTTGTGACTCTTTGTGTGAATCATTTGTAGTTGTTCATTAGTCAGTGTGACTCGTTGTGTGAATCATTTGTCCTAGTTCATTAGTCCTTGTGACTCGTTGTGTGACCAATTTGTCCTTGTAAATTAGTTATTGTGACTCGTTTCGTGAATCATTTGTCCTAGTTCATTAGTCATTGTGACTCGTTGTGTGAATCATTTGTCCTTTTTCATTAGCCATTGTGACTCGTTGTGTGAATCATTTGTCCTTGTTCATTAGTTATTGTGACTCTTTGTGTGAATCATTTGTCCTAGTTAAATACACATTGTGACTCGTTGTGAATCATTTGTCCTTTTTCATTGGTTTTTATGACTCGTTTTATGAATCATTTGTCGTAGTTAATTAGTCTTTGTGACTCGTTGTGTGAATCATTTGTCCTTGTTCATTAGTTATTGTGACTCTTTGTGTGAATCATTTTGTCCTAGTTAATTACACATTGTGACTCGTTGTGCGAACCATTTGTCTTTATTCATTAGTCATTATGTCTCGTTGTGTGAATCATTTGTCCTAGTTCATTAGTCCTTGTGACTCGTTGTGTGAACCATTTGTCCTTGTTATTAGTCATTGTGATTTGTTTGTGTGAATCATTTGTCCTAGTTCATTAGTCATTGTGACTCGTCGTGTGAATCATTTGTCTTTGGTCATTAGTCCTTGTGACTCGTTGTGTGAACCATTTCTCCTTGCTTATTAGTCGTTGTGACACTTTGTGTGAATCATTTGTCCTAGTTCATTAGTCATTGTGACTCGTCGTGTGAATCATTTGTCCTTGTTCATTAGCCATTGTGACTCGTTGTGTGAATTATTTGTCCTTGTTCATTAGTTATTGTGACTCTTTGTGTGAATCATTTGTCCTAGTTAATTACACATTGTGACTCGTTGTGAATCATTTGTCCTTTTTCATTAGTTTTTATGACTCGTTTTATGAATCATTTGTCGTAGTTAATTAGTCATTGCGACTCGTTGTGTGAATCATTTGTCCTTGTTCATTAGTCCTTGTGACTCGTTGTGTGAACCATTTGTCCTTGTTCATTAGTTATTGCGACTCTTTGTGTGAATCATTTGTCCTAGTTAATTACTCATTGTGACTCGTCGTGTGAATCATTTGTCTTTGATCATTAGTCCTTGTGACTCGTTGTGTGAACCATTTCTCCTTGCTTATTAGTCATTGTGACTCTTTGTGTGAATCATTTGTAGTTGTTCATTAGTCATTGTGACTCGTTGTGTGAATCATTTGTCCTTGTTCATTAGTCCTTGTGACTCGTTGTGTGACCAATTTGTCCTTGTTCATTAGTCATTGTGACTCATTGTGTGAATCATTTGTCCTAGTTCATTAGCCATTGTGACTCGTTGTATGATCATTTGTCCTTGTTCATTAGTTATTGTGACTCTTTGTGTGAATCATTTTGTCCTAGTTAATTACACATTGTGACTCGTTGTGCGAACCATTTGTCTTTATTCATTAGTCATTATGTCTCGTTGTGTTAATCATTTGTCCTTGTTCATTAGTCCTTGTGACTCGTTGTGTGAACCATTTGTCCTTGTTTATTAGTCATTGTGACTGTTTGTGTGAATCATTTGTCCTAGTTCATTAGTCATTGTGACTCGTCGTGTGAATCTTTTGTCTTTGGTCATTAGTCCTTGTGACTCGTTGTGTGAACCATTTCTCGTTGCTTATTAGTCGTTGTGACACTTTGTGTGAATCATTTGTCCTAGTTCATTAGTCATTGTGACTCGTCGTGTGAATCATTTATCCTTGTTCATTAGCCATTGTGACTTGTCGTGTGAGTCATTTGTCTTTGGTCATTAGTCCTTGTGACTCGTTGTGTGAACCATTTCTCCTTGCTTATTAGTCGTTGTGACTCTTTGTGTGAATCATTTGTAGTTGTTCATTAGTCAGTGTGACTCGTTGTGTGAATCATTTGTCCTAGTTCATTAGTCCTTGTGACTCGTTGTGTGACCAATTTGTCCTTGTTCATTAGTCATTGTGACTCGTTCTGTGAATCATTTGTCCTAGTTCATTAGTCATTGTGACTCGTCGTGTGAATCATTTGTCCTGGTTCATTAGCCATTGTGACTCGTTGTGTGAATCATTTGTCCTTGTTCATTAGTTATTGTGACTCGTTGTGTGAATCATTTGTCCTTGTTCATTAGTTATTGTGACTCTTTGTGTGAATCATTTGTCCTAGTTAAATACACATTGTGACTCGTTGTGAATCATTTGTCCTTTTTCATTAGTTTTTATGACTCGTTTTATGAATCATTTGTCGTAGTTAATTAGTCATTCTGACTCGTTGTGTGAATCATTTGTCCTTGTTCATTAGTCCTTGTGACTCGTTGTGTGAACCATTTGTCCTTGTTCATTAGTTATTGCGATTCTTTGTGTGAATCATTTGTCCTAGTTAATTACTCATTGTGACTCGTCGTGTGAGTCATTTGTCTTTGGTCATTAGTCCTTGTGACTCGTTGTGTGAACCATTTCTCCTTGCTTATTAGTCGTTGTGACTCTTTGTGTGAATCATTTGTAGTTGTTCATTAGTCAGTGTGACTCGTTGTGTGAATCATTTGTCCTAGTTCATTAATCCTTGTGACTCGTTGTGTGACCAATTTGTCCTTGTTCATTAGTCATTGTGACTCATGTTGGAATATGTGTCCTCCGACAATAATGCGATCACGACTGTTGATCATGATGATCACATGTTTAAGTCTCATTAAAATGAATACAATTGGGAAGTAATATTGTTCTTGTCAAACTGGTCAACATATATCGGTAATGATTGGTGACTAGAGTTTGACATTACTTTGTCGTGTGACGGTGGTGATCGATTGACCCCTAGGTCATACCTAAAGGGCAATTCTCTTAATTGATTATTTAATTAATCGTATAATGTTACGAGTTAATTAAATTACTTGAAAATTGACGGACAATTTTGGAAGTAAAATTTACGTATCATATTAAAATATGATTAAAAATGATACGGTCCGAGTGATTGAATTGTATCATTACTCGGATGAAATAATTGTTTAATGTAACAATTAAAATTGAATGAATTGTTATAAATACAATCAGTTGTAATTTATAATTGGTAAAATATTTTGGTACTAGTAATTGTGATATTACTAAGTCGATTTTTGTATGTGACGTATTTTTATTAATGCGTTGATTTTTAATAAGTTAAAAATTACATAACAAATATATGTGACATGTGACATGTAACATATAGACAATTGACAAAAAAAAATAATATGGATTCCATATTACCAAATGGACCGAAATATAGGAAGAGGATTAAGCTAATTAATTGTTTAATTAGTAGCTAAACATAATGATTGTTTTGCTTTTTAGCCATGCAACCCTACTACTCCTTGTGAAGACAAAAGTGTTCATGCATTGGCTCCCCTAAAAGCCTTCCCTTCCACCCGGTTTTTTATGTGAAAAACCATCATTGGTTTTTCAATTTTATTTACCTATTACTCTAAAATGTGTTAGAGATTAATTCATTCAACTAACTCATCCAAAATACTAGTTTTAGAGAGAATAAAATCCTCCTCATCATCTCTCTAAAAACCGAAAATAAGATAAGAGTTTATAAATATTTTTGGTTCCATTTTTTCACCATTGATTAATATTATACTAGTTTTGTAATATTAATTAAATTAAGAGAAGCCTTGGGTATAAAGCATAGGGAGAGATCTTGCACTTAGATCTTTGTTCTTCCATTGGAATAGCTCAAGAACAAGAAGAGATAGGTGATCTCTCTTGTGCCCTAATAGCCGAAATCCATTTTGTAAGGACATGATTTCTCCTCTATTTATATTATTGTTTGCATGCATAAGATCCGTTTTAATTTTATGACAAATTAGTTTAGACATATATGAGTATGTTAACATGTATATGAATCTACATTTCCTTCAATTGGTATCAGAGCCACGGTTGTTTGCATGCAAATTGGTTAAAAGTTTTTCCGAGTTATATGAATAACAAAATAAAACTTGTAAAATTTGTGTTATTATGATATATCACGAAATAATTACATGCATGTTAATATTTCTGGTCCTAAAGTGTTTTAGGATATTTTGGTTAATTTTTCGGATTTTTATTGTTCATATTTAATAATAATGACATTTAAATGTGATTTTATGAGTAAAAATGTCATTTTTGGTCGAAAATTAGCTATACTTCGAATTTTCACTTGGTTTTTGGATATGTTGTCACATATATTATTTTGAGATAACCTGTAATTTTTCATAATTTTTGCACTTGTTATGCTCGAAAAATGAATTTTTCATTATTAAATATGGATTTAAGAGAAAAATAGGTTAATATGAGTTAAATTTCGAATCTGGTCATAGAAAATTTATATGTTGTCACATGCAATTTTACAAGATGTGTGTAAAATAATTGGTTATAAAGAAGTCTTTTAGCATGATTTATGAATTTTTGAAGAAAAATGGCATAAATAGTGACATTATTAATGAAAATTAATAAAATATAATCTATGACTTAGGAAAAACGTCTAATGTTGCATTTTATTATATTTTTCAGATCTAAAATTGAAAAGTTAATGAAAATAATTTTTCCATGTTTTTATGATTATTTTATTAAATATCGATAAACCGCAACATTGTTTTTCCGAAAAAAATTTTCGAAATTTTTAACCTAAGATTTTGAACATTATGAGTGTCATGGAATTTTTCCAGAATGTTCATGAATTTAAATTTCAAATTTTGAATTTATTTGAAATTTTGTGATTTATTTGAAGTTTAATAGCTTATTTTTGTAATTTTGGTCCTTTTATGAACAATTTTGTAAATAAAAGTTAATTATGGTCAAATTACTAGTGGAGACTATATTTTGAGTCCTAAGAGGTTAGGGTAATTAACTTATGCATAAATATGAGTTTATGCATTTTTGTGATTATAAAATGTTGAAATCACGCAAATCCGTAAAAACCGAGTAATATATGATATTGGCTAATTAAAGGCGATTTAGCATAAAAATTGAGCATGTTCATACATATTATGATGCTGCATTTTTCCTTTATGATTGTCATAATTTTTATTTATGTAATTTTGAATTATGTAATTTACTTAGTATGGCCTTAGATTTTTAATTGGTATTTCCCGAAATGTATGGAAATATCGATTCGGTTGTAATTTTTATTGTGATCTCGTATCACCGTTTTGTAATATTTGATAGATTTATTTTATTTTAGTTACAAATGTATAATAGGAAATTATGTAATTTATTATGTAATTTTATTCATTCCGGAGTTCCAAAAGACGGATTTCTTCAAGGATGGCGATACATAAAGACGGTGTTACCTCGAGATGCGTGCCACAACCGAAGTTCAAGGGACCAATGGAGTTGGTTTCCGAATATGTAATAGATTAATAGTTTTTCTATTTTAGGAAAGGCCATACTAGGATTTATTTACTTTTATGCTTGCATTTTATTTTATGTCACATGCATCGCTAAATCGCCATAACTAAACATGCATTGTCTTATTTATCGAATTTATCGACCGTGTCAATTAAAATTATCGTAGTTCACCGCTTTAGTTCACTTAAAACGTGATAGATAATAAATTGACATGACCTCTCGCTAAAACAATCAATTGAGACATAGCCTTACCAAATAGTAGAAACCATGAAAACCTATTTCGCGAGGGAGTGCACTCGGCTACCCCGGGGTACAAACCTTGTTACATAGGGGAAGTGGGCGATGAATGTTAATCCACCGAATTCATGTTGATAAGGGATGTATCGGCTACCCCGTGCCCAAGTTGATGTGGGTTTGGATAATGGACACATTTATTCGAAATTTGGATTGAACTCAACAAAAGTAATTGATAAGGGTTGCATCGGCTACCCCGTGCCCTTATTGATGTGTTTTGGGCTATAGATAAACATTAGAGTAATTTTATCGACCAAGAGTTCTAAAAGTAGAATCGATTAAAAAGTTAATCCACCGAGTTATATTGATAAAGGTTGCATCGGCTACCCCGTGCCTACGTCGATATGAATTTGGGTCTTGGAATCATTTATCTAGTTGGGTAGAGGTCACTAGAAAAATGCTTAAAACTTGTTTAAATCATACATTTTTCCGAGTATTATTAAAACGACAATTGTTTTACTCCTTATATTTTGTTTTGTAGACCACTTCTTTTTCATAACAAATGGCAACACCAACACCGACTCCTAATGCTACACCTCTCGCTACTTCATCTTGGCTCCGATCCTTTATGGATCGATGTAAACTTGAAAAGAATGGGTCAAATTTCTCCGAGTGGGATGCCCAACTCAAATTAGCCGCCGAGGGTGACGACAAGCTTCGTTACCTTACCGAGGCCTCTCCACCCGAGCCCTCCACTAGGTCCACCGCGGCCACTAGGGAAGCCTATGAGGCTTACCAAAAGGAGTCCGCCGCAATGAAAAATGTCTTAATATTTGCGATGGAGGCAGAACTCCAAAGGAGAGCCTTCAAAATGGGCAATGCTAATGAGATTTACTCCAAACTTGTGACCATGTTTTCACAAACTCCGCGGATCGTCCAATATGAGGCGGCCGCGGCATTCTTTGATCTCGACTTCAAAGAGGGCCAAAAGGTTAGCCCTCATGTGCTCAAACTCATGGAGCTTGTCGAGACCTTGAAAATTCAAAAGGTTGAAATCCCCAAAGAACTCATCGTAGATAGGATTCTACACTCCTTGTCTAAGGTCAAGGCATATGTGCAATTCCGGGTGAATTTCAATATGCAAGACAAGGATGTGTCTCTTGAGGAGTTGCACAAGTTACTTGTGCAAGCCGAAAGGGACATGGGGTTAAATGTGAACCCTCCCAAGGATGTGCTTAATATAAGCACAAAGAGTAAGGGGAAGTTCAAGAAGAATGGGAGAAAGGGTAAAAAGCAAGCTCCCACATTCACCAAAGCTAAGTCTTGTGAAGCTAGCACCTCCAAAGTCAAGAAGGGTCCTCTTGACAAATGCCATTATTGTAATGGCATGGGACATTGGAAGAGGAATTGTTCCAAATACCTTGGTGATATCAAAGCTGGAAAGATCACTCCAGTAGGTGAATGACTAACCTTCTTTTATGTTTCTAAATTCAACTATGGTATTATGATGCAAAGTTGTGATAATGTATCTCCCTTTTTATTGTAAATAGGGCCTCCACCAAGCAAAGACAAAGGAAAAGAAAAACAAGCATGATAAACCATGGAGAAGCTAAGGATAGCTCTTGTGGAGCTTTGTTTTTCATTGTCTTATTTTAAGTTATGCTTTGAATTTTTAGAACTTTAGTTTCCGTGTTCGACATGGAAAGGTATTTTGGATAATGGTTTGTATTTTGGATGATGGTGACTTGGTTTGCAACCCAAGTCACCCGTTTTATCATTTATCCTTTTAATGTTCTAAATTTCATCTTTAAAATGCTTGCGTTTTGAAACATAAGATTATTCACTTAAAGTGATCTAATAGACAAATATAATGACCGGTTTCATTATATGTCCACATGCTTAATGCTTGTGTATGATCATTTATAAAGCGATTTTGAGTCTATGAACTCTCTTAAGGGAATGTCAATCACCAAGTACATATATGAAATCCTTTTTCTCTATTAGTCTAATCTATGAGATAGTTCTCCTTATACTTCAACATCATTAATTTGTGTCTCATATGCTATCTTTGAATGTTTAGTGTATTCATTCTAAAGATAGAGTGGGAGAAAAATGAGGACACAACACACAAGGCAAGATATAATTGTGTACTTGTGTAAATGAAGATCTACGCAAAAGAGAATGATTTGAATGAAGGTATATCTATTTACCTAGCATACCAAATAGATGAGATCTATAGTCTCAAGTTAGTTCTAAATGACTTAAGAGACCAAGTGAAGTAATCATAAAAGTTTATTCTCAAGATTACTACACGAGGAGACCAAAAGAAGTTTTGGAAGAAAAATGACTAATGTAAAGTCTTGACAAGCTTTTGACTAAGGTTATGAATCAATTGACCAATAGTTTCAATCATGAGTTTTACTTAAGAGCCTAAATGAGTCATAGTAACATACTAGTTATGATCAAGTTGCAAAGATTGATATTCCAAAATCTTCAATAGCCAACGTTTTAACCACGCAAATGTCATTGTTTAACCTCGCTATGAAATGGTTAAACCTCCTTCCGAAAGGGTATTCCAAAGGACTTATTCTAAATATTATTTGTATTTGAATAATGACATTGCTACACATCATTATGACATGAGTGTGTTAGAGATTTAAAATCTCTTTCCGTAAGGTTGAGATGAGACCACTTCAAAATAGGCATTTTGAAAGGATATGATGGGAACATATATGGTTTTATCCTAGTAACTTGGCAAAGCGATTTATATTTACATTCTTGACAAATTTCGATTGAGAAGTCAATTTCGAAATATGTAGAATTGAGTGGGAGTTAGGAAATTCTCATGTGAAGACATGGGATTTAGTGGGAGCTATCATCCTTGAATGTATAAAACTCATTACTCATTAAAGAATGACGAGCTAATACCCTCTTTAATAAAGAAGCCTTCGAGTTTTCAATTCTGGATGAAAATGGACAATGATGAATCCAATTACATCATGGGATGTTGAATTAGTATTAAGAGATACACATCACATCAACATACGTGTAGGTTATTCGTATGAATGAAAATGGGATTACCATTAGCAGTCATGGTAGTTCATTGAACCTAAGAACGGTTGATCTCATGATTATTAGTAACTAATGTTTCCGCCATTAGAATAATCATGTACATGTCCAATTATGAATCATATGCATAAGAGCATGATGATTGACTTGGTGAGCCATAATAGAAGCGTCATGAATTCTCAAGTAGAATCCGATGAGCGATTTCGGTGTTTGACGGAATACTCGATTATGTGACAATAGGTTGCACATATATATGAAATCCGAACACAAGTAAGGATTTATGAGAATCCTAAAACTTTCGAGCAAGAAAGAGAAATGAGAAGCCTTGGAAAGATGCTTGGTTGAATAAGAAGTTATTCAAAAACAATCTTTCCTAGTAAAGCTAGGACTTGTGAGAAGTGCTAAGCTGAATGATCTTGTAAATTGTTACAAGATTCTACAAAACATATACCCAGTGCATTGTGTGTGGATGGAATACTTGATCGGTACAAGTTGTATTATTCATCGCAAATTCGTTCGTTATGAGATGATCGATAAGGAAGTTCTTTCAAGCTAAAGAACCAACACCAAGGTCGAGAACCTTGATGTGTGCTTGGTAAAATTCATGGTATGAGAACATGAATGTGAAGGAAATTGCAAGTGTAAGAAGTTTGAACACGTGGACACATGGGATGTTAAACTTCTATTGCAATAAATAAGTGTTTACACTTATGATAAACATCACAGGGATGTAATATGATATTGACTACCCGAGTGTGATGTCGACACTTGTCGTTTGAGTTATTATTAACTCACCTTGAACATTGTTATATCCAAACGGGTTGTAGAGACAATTGAACCCCGTTAAAGTGAACATGGATTAACATTGTTTTTGCCCATAGTTACTTATATGAGGTGACGTCTCGAAGTGACTAGAGTGTGATGCGATTGATGGCAAGTTCAAGTGCCATAGAGTCATGTGAGATGACTAGTCGATCACATAGGCAGATTGTTAGGAACTTTCTGTCGGGCCTAATGACCGCTTATAGAGTTCTGGCAAATTTATATAGCCTGGTCGTGGCGAGAGCTACTATAGTATTCAAAATGAGTCGATTCTTTTGACTAAAGACTATTCACCTAAGATGGCACAGTTTCAGATTAACTTTGATTTGTGTTACTACGACCTTCGTAAATGGGGTCAAATGGGCATATTTTGGGTTATGATGGCTGTGGCTAGTCGAAGGGAATGAGTGCGATAGGAATTGTCCACCCCTAGTCGTGTCATAACAATATCTCGGGGCCACTCGAGGAGTAATGAATCGGAAATGCGTGGCCACGCTCGGATGACATCCGAGTGGATAAATCCGGTCAATCGCTTATACTCCGGATCGAGGAAACCACTCTCGATATGATCACTTGCAAGTACGACCTGAAAGACACCTTGTATTGAGTGGGAGATAGTAATAGGACAAGAGAATTGGTGACGCACACTTGTCGAGGACAAGTGGGAGATTGTTGGAATATGTGTCCTCCGACAATAATGCGATCACGACTGTTGATCATGATGATCACATGTTTAAGTCTCATTAAAATGAATACAATTGGGAAGTAATATTGTTACTGTCAACTGGTCAACATATATCGGTAATGATTGGCTGACTAGAGTTTGACATTACTGTCGTGTGACGGTGGTGATCAGTTGACCCCCTAGGTCATACCTAAAGGGCAATTCTCTTAATTGATTATTTAATTAATCGTATAATGTTACGAGTTAATTAAATTACTTGAAAATTGACGGACAATTTTGGAAGTAAAATTTACGTATCATATTAAAATATGATTAAAAAATGATACGGTCTGAGTGATTGAATTGTATCATTACTCGGATGAAATAATTGTTTAATGTAACAATTAAAATTGAATGAATTGTTATAAATACAATCAGTTGTAATTTATAATTGGTAAAATATTTTGGTACTAGTAATTGTGATATTACTAAGTCGATTTTTGTATGTGACGTATTTTTATTAATGCGTTGATTTTTAATAAGTTAAAAATTACATAACAAATATATGTGACATGTGACATGTAACATATAGACAATTGACAAAAAAAAATAATATGGATTCCATATTACCAAATGGACCGAAATATAGGAAGAGGATTAAGCTAATTAATTGTTTAATTAGTAGCTAAACATAATGATTGTTTTGCTTTTTAGCCATGCAACCCTACTACTCCTTGTGAAGACAAAAGTGTTCATGCATTGGCTCCCCTAAAAGCCTTCCCTTCCACCCGGTTTTTTATGTGAAAAACCATCATTGGTTTTTCAATTTTATTTACCTATTACTCTAAAATGTGTTAGAGATTAATTCATTCAACTAACTCATCCAAAATACTAGTTTTAGAGAGAATAAAATCCTCCTCATCATCTCTCTAAAAACCGAAAATAAGATAAGAGTTTATAAATATTTTTGGTTCCATTTTTTCACCATTGATTAATATTATACTAGTTTTGTAATATTAATTAAATTAAGAGAAGCCTTGGGTATAAAGCATAGGGAGAGATCTTGCACTTAGATCTTTGTTCTTCCATTGGAATAGCTCAAGAACAAGAAGAGATAGGTGATCTCTCTTGTGCCCTAATAGCCGAAATCCATTTTGTAAGGACATGATTTCTCCTCTATTTATATTATTGTTTGCATGCATAAGATCCGTTTTAATTTTATGACAAATTAGTTTAGACATATATGAGTATGTTAACATGTATATGAATCTACATTTCCTTCAACTCATTGTGTGAATCATTTGTCCTAGTTCATTAGCCATTGTGACTCGTTGTATGATCATTTGTCCTTGTTCATTAGTCATTGTGACTCATTGTGTGAATCATTTGTCCTAGTTAATTACACATTGTGACTCGTTGTATGAATCATTTGTCCTTGTTCATTAGTTATTGTGACTCGTTGTGTTAATCATTTTGTCCTAGTTAATTACACATTGTGACTCGTTGTGCGAACCATTTGGCTTTATTCATTAGTCATTATGTCTCGTTGTGTTAATCATTTGTCCTTGTTCATTAGTCCTTGTGACTCGTTGTGTGAACCATTTGTCCTTGTTTATTAGTCATTGTGACTGTTTGTGTGAATCATTTGTCCTAGTTCATTAGTCATTGTGACTCGTCGTGTGAATCTTTTGCCTTTGGTCATTAGTCCTTGTGACTCGTTGTGCGAACCATTTCTCGTTGCTTATTATTCGTTGTGACACTTTGTGTGAATCATTTGTCCTAGTTCATTAGTCATTGTGACTCGTCGTGTGAATCATTTGTCCTTGTTCATTAGCCATTGTGACTCGTCGTGTGAGTCATTTATCTTTGGTCATTAGTCCTTGTGACTCGTTGTGTGAACCATTTCTCCTTGCTTATTAGTCGTTGTGACTCTTTGTGTGAATCATTTGTAGTTGTTCATTAGTCAGTGTGACTCGTTGTGTGAATCATTTGTCCTAGTTCATTAGTCCTTGTGACTCGTTGTGTGACCAATTTGTCCTTGTAAATTAGTTATTGTGACTCGTTCTGTGAATCATTTGTCCTAGTTCATTAGTCATTGTGACTCGTTGTGTGAATCATTTGTCCTTTTTCATTAGCCATTGTGACTCGTTGTGTGAATCATTTGTCCTTGTTCATTAGTTATTGTGACTCTTTGTGTGAATCATTTGTCCTAGTTAAATACACATTGTGACTCGTTGTGAATCATTTGTCCTTTTTCATTGGTTTTTATGACTCGTTTTATGAATCATTTGTCGTAGTTAATTAGTCTTTGTGACTCGTTGTGTGAATCATTTGTCCTTGTTCATTAGTTATTGTGACTCTTTGTGTGAATCATTTTGTCCTAGTTAATTACACATTGTGACTCGTTGTGCGAACCATTTGTCTTTATTCATTAGTCATTATGTCTCGTTGTGTGAATCATTTGTCCTAGTTCATTAGTCCTTGTGACTCGTTGTGTGAACCATTTGTCCTTGTTATTAGTCATTGTGACTGTTTGTGTGAATCATTTGTCCTAGTTCATTAGTCATTGTGACTCGTCGTGTGAATCATTTGTCTTTGGTCATTAGTCCTTGTGACTCGTTGTGTGAACCATTTCTCCTTGCTTATTAGTCGTTGTGACACTTTGTGTGAATCATTTGTCCTAGTTCATTAGTCATTGTGACTCGTCGTGTGAATCATTTGTCCTTGTTCATTAGCCATTGTGACTCGTTGTGTGAATCATTTGTCCTTGTTCATTAGTTATTGTGACTCTTTGTGTGAATCATTTGTCCTAGTTAATTACACATTGTGACTCGTTGTGAATCATTTGTCCTTTTTCATTAGTTTTTATGACTCGTTTTATGAATCATTTGTCGTAGTTAATTAGTCATTGCGACTCGTTGTGTGAATCATTTGTCCTTGTTCATTAGTCCTTGTGACTCGTTGTGTGAACCATTTGTCCTTGTTCATTAGTTATTGCGACTCTTTGTGTGAATCATTTGTCCTAGTTAATTACTCATTGTGACTCGTCGTGTGAATCATTTGTCTTTGATCATTAGTCCTTGTGACTCGTTGTGTGAACCATTTCTCCTTGCTTATTAGTCATTGTGACTCTTTGTGTGAATCATTTGTAGTTGTTCATTAGTCATTGTGACTCGTTGTGTGAATCATTTGTCCTTGTTCATTAGTCCTTGTGACTCGTTGTGTGACCAATTTGTCCTTGTTCATTAGTCATTGTGACTCATTGTGTGAATCATTTGTCCTAGTTCATTAGCCATTGTGACTCGTTGTATGATCATTTGTCCTTGTTCATTAGTTATTGTGACTCTTTGTGTGAATCATTTTGTCCTAGTTAATTACACATTGTGACTCGTTGTGCGAACCATTTGTCTTTATTCATTAGTCATTATGTCTCGTTGTGTTAATCATTTGTCCTTGTTCATTAGTCCTTGTGACTCGTTGTGTGAACCATTTGTCCTTGTTTATTAGTCATTGTGACTGTTTGTGTGAATCATTTGTCCTAGTTCATTAGTCATTGTGACTCGTCGTGTGAATCTTTTGTCTTTGGTCATTAGTCCTTGTGACTCGTTGTGTGAACCATTTCTCGTTGCTTATTAGTCGTTGTGACACTTTGTGTGAATCATTTGTCCTAGTTCATTAGTCATTGTGACTCGTCGTGTGAATCATTTATCCTTGTTCATTAGCCATTGTGACTTGTCGTGTGAGTCATTTGTCTTTGGTCATTAGTCCTTGTGACTCGTTGTGTGAACCATTTCTCCTTGCTTATTAGTCGTTGTGACTCTTTGTGTGAATCATTTGTAGATGTTCATTAGTCAGTGTGACTCGTTGTGTGAATCATTTGTCCTAGTTCATTAGTCCTTGTGACTCGTTGTGTGACCAATTTGTCCTTGTTCATTAGTCATTGTGACTCGTTCTGTGAATCATTTGTCCTAGTTCATTAGTCATTGTGACTCGTCGTGTGAATCATTTGTCCTGGTTCATTAGCCATTGTGACTCGTTGTGTGAATCATTTGTCCTTGTTCATTAGTTATTGTGACTCGTTGTGTGAATCATTTGTCCTTGTTCATTAGTTATTGTGACTCTTTGTGTGAATCATTTGTCCTAGTTAAATACACATTGTGACTCGTTGTGAATCATTTGTCCTTTTTCATTAGTTTTTATGACTCGTTTTATGAATCATTTGTCGTAGTTAATTAGTCATTGCGACTCGTTGTGTGAATCATTTGTCCTTGTTCATTAGTCCTTGTGACTCGTTGTGTGAACCATTTGTCCTTGTTCATTAGTTATTGCGATTCTTTGTGTGAATCATTTGTCCTAGTTAATTACTCATTGTGACTCGTCGTGTGAGTCATTTGTCTTTGGTCATTAGTCCTTGTGACTCGTTGTGTGAACCATTTCTCCTTGCTTATTAGTCGTTGTGACTCTTTGTGTGAATCATTTGTAGTTGTTCATTAGTCAGTGTGACTCGTTGTGTGAATCATTTGTCCTAGTTCATTAATCCTTGTGACTCGTTGTGTGACCAATTTGTCCTTGTTCATTAGTCATTGTGACTCGTTCTGTGAATCATTTGTCCTAGTTCATTAGCCATTGTGACTCGTTGTATGAATCATTTGTCCTTGTTCAATAGTTATTGTGACTCTTTGTGTGAATCATTTTGTCCTAGTTAATTACACATTGTGACTCGTTGTGCGAACCATTTGTCTTTATTCATTACTCATTATGTCTCGTTGTGTGAATCATTTGTCCTTGTTCATTAGTCCTTGTGACTCGTTGTGTGAACCATTTGTCCTTGTTATTAGTCATTGTGACTATTTGTGTGAATCTTTTGTCCTAGTTCATTAGTCATTGTGACTCGTCGTGTGAATCATTTGTCTTTGGTCATTAGTCCTTGTGACTCGTTGTGTGAACCATTTCTCCTTGCTTATTAGTCGTTGTGACACTTTGTGTGAATCATTTGTCCTAGTTCATTAGTCATTGTGACTCGTCGTGTGAATCATTTGTCCTTCTTCATTAGCCATTGTGACTCGTTGTGTGAATCATTTGTCCTTGTTCATTAGTTATTGTGACTCTTTGTGTGAATCATTTGTCCTAGTTAATTACACATTGTGACTCGTTGTGAATCATTTGTCCTTTTTCATTAGTTTTTATGACTCGTTTTATGAATCATTTGTCGTAGTTAATTAGTCATTCTGACTCGTTGTGTGAATCATTTGTCCTTGTTCATTAGTCCTTGTGACTCGTTGTGTGAACCATTTGTCCTTGTTCATTAGTTATTACGACTCTTTGTGTGAATCATTTGTCCTAGTTAATTACTCATTGTGACTCGTCGTGTGAATCATTTGTCTTTGGTCATTAGTCCTTGTGACTCGTTGTGTGAACCATTTCTCCTTGCTTATTAGTCATTGTGACTCTTTGTGTGAATCATTTGTAGTTGTTCATTAGTCATTGTGACTCGTTGTGTGAATCATTTGTCCTTGTTCATTAGTCCTTGTGACTCGTTGTGTGACCAATTTGTCCTTGTTCATTAGTCATTGTGACTCATTGTGTGAATCATTTGTCCTAGTTCATTAGCCATTGTGACTCGTTGTATGAATCATTTGTCCTTGTTCATTAGTTATTGTGACTCTTTGTGTGAATCATTTTGTCCTAGTTAATTACATATTGTGACTCGTTGTGCGAACCATTTGTCTTTATTCATTAGTCATTATGTCTCGTTGTGTGAATCATTTGTCCTTGTTCATTAGTCCTTGTGACTCGTTGTGTGAACCATTTGTCCTTGTTATTAGTCATTGTGACTGTTTGTGTGAATCATTTGTCCTAGTTCATTAGTCATTGTGACTCGTCGTGTGAATCATTTGTCTTTGGTCATTAGTCCTTGTGACTCGTTGTGTGAACCATTTCTCCTTGCTTATTAGTCGTTGTGACACTTTGTGTGAATCATTTGTCCTAGTTCATTAGTCATTGTGACTCGTCGTGTGAATCATTTGTCCTTGTTCATTAGCCATTGTGACTCGTTGTGTGAATCATTTGTCCTTGTTCATTAGTTATTGTGACTCTTTGTGTGAATCATTTGTCCTAGTTAATTACACATTGTGACTCGTTGTGAATCATTTGTCCTTTTTCATTAGTTTTTATGACTCGTTTTATGAATCATTTGTCGTAGTTAATTAGTCATTCTGACTCGTTGTGTGAATCATTTGTCCTTGTTCATTAGTCCTTGTGACTCTTGTGTGAACCATTTGTCCTTGTTCATTAGTTATTGCGACTCTTTGTGTGAATCATTTGTCCTAGTTAATTACTCATTGTGACTCGTCGTGTGAATCATTTGTCTTTGATCATTAGTCCTTGTGACTCGTTGTGTGAACCATTTCTCCTTGCTTATTAGTCATTGTGACTCTTTGTGTGAATCATTTGTAGTTGTTCATTAGTCATTGTGACTCGTTGTGTGAATCATTTGTCCTTGTTCATTAGTCCTTGTGACTCGTTGTGTGACCAATTTGTCCTTGTTCATTAGTCATTGTGACTCATTGTGTGAATCATTTGTCCTAGTTCATTAGCCATTGTGACTCGTTGTATGATCATTTGTCCTTGTTCATTAGTTATTGTGACTCTTTGTGTGAATCATTTTGTCCTAGTTAATTACACATTGTGACTCGTTGTGCGAACCATTTGTCTTTATTCATTAGTCATTATGTCTCGTTGTGTTAATCATTTGTCCTTGTTCATTAGTCCTTGTGACTCGTTGTGTGAACCATTTGTCCTTGTTTATTAGTCATTGTGACTGTTTGTGTGAATCATTTGTCCTAGTTCATTAGTCATTGTGACTCGTCGTGTGAATCTTTTGTCTTTGGTCATTAGTCCTTGTGACTCGTTGTGTGAACCATTTCTCGTTGCTTATTAGTCGTTGTGACACTTTGTGTGAATCATTTGTCCTAGTTCATTAGTCATTGTGACTCGTCGTGTGAATCATTTATCCTTGTTCATTAGCCATTGTGACTTGTCGTGTGAGTCATTTGTCTTTGGTCATTAGTCCTTGTGACTCGTTGTGTGAACCATTTCTCCTTGCTTATTAGTCGTTGTGACTCTTTGTGTGAATCATTTGTAGTTGTTCATTAGTCAGTGTGACTCGTTGTGTGAATCATTTGTCCTAGTTCATTAGTCCTTGTGACTCGTTGTGTGACCAATTTGTCCTTGTTCATTAGTCATTGTGACTCGTTCTGTGAATCATTTGTCCTAATTCATTAGTCATTGTGACTCGTCGTGTGAATCATTTGTCCTGGTTCATTAGCCATTGTGACTCGTTGTGTGAATCATTTGTCCTTGTTCATTAGTTATTGTGACTCGTTGTGTGAATCATTTGTCCTTGTTCATTAGTTATTGTGACTCTTTGTGTGAATCATTTGTCCTAGTTAAATACACATTGTGACTCGTTGTGAATCATTTGTCCTTTTTCATTAGTTTTTATGACTCGTTTTATGAATCATTTGTCGTAGTTAATTAGTCATTCTGACTCGTTGTGTGAATCATTTGTCCTTGTTCATTAGTCCTTGTGACTCATTGTGTGAACCATTTGTCCTTGTTCATTAGTTATTGCGATTCTTTGTGTGAATCATTTGTCCTAGTTAATTACTCATTGTGACTCGTCGTGTGAGTCATTTGTCTTTGGTCATTAGTCCTTGTGACTCGTTGTGTGAACCATTTCTCCTTGCTTATTAGTCGTTGTGACTCTTTGTGTGAATCATTTGTAGTTGTTCATTAGTCAGTGTGACTCGTTGTGTGAATCATTTGTCCTAGTTCATTAATCCTTGTGACTCGTTGTGTGACCAATTTGTCCTTGTTCATTAGTCATTGTGACTCGTTCTGTGAATCATTTGTCCTAGTTCATTAGCCATTGTGACTCGTTGTATGAATCATTTGTCCTTGTTCAATAGTTATTGTGACTCTTTGTGTGAATCATTTTGTCCTAGTTAATTACACATTGTGACTCGTTGTGCGAACCATTTGTCTTTATTCATTACTCATTATGTCTCGTTGTGTGAATCATTTGTCCTTGTTCATTAGTCCTTGTGACTCATTGTGTGAACCATTTGTCCTTGTTATTAGTCATTGTGACTATTTGTGTGAATCTTTTGTCCTAGTTCATTAGTCATTGTGACTCGTCGTGTGAATCATTTGTCTTTGGTCATTAGTCCTTGTGACTCGTTGTGTGAACCATTTCTCCTTGCTTATTAGTCGTTGTGACACTTTGTGTGAATCATTTGTCCTAGTTCATTAGTCATTGTGACTCGTCGTGTGAATCATTTGTCCTTCTTCATTAGCCATTGTGACTCGTTGTGTGAATCATTTGTCCTTGTTCATTAGTTATTGTGACTCTTTGTGTGAATCATTTGTCCTAGTTAATTACACATTGTGACTCGTTGTGAATCATTTGTCCTTTTTCATTAGTTTTTATGACTCGTTTTATGAATCATTTGTCGTAGTTAATTAGTCATTCTGACTCGTTGTGTGAATCATTTGTCCTTGTTCATTAGTCCTTGTGACTCGTTGTGTGAACCATTTGTCCTTGTTCATTAGTTATTACGACTCTTTGTGTGAATCATTTGTCCTAGTTAATTACTCATTGTGACTCGTCGTGTGAATCATTTGTCTTTGGTCATTAGTCCTTGTGACTCGTTGTGTGAACCATTTCTCCTTGCTTATTAGTCATTGTGACTCTTTGTGTGAATCATTTGTAGTTGTTCATTAGTCATTGTGACTCGTTGTGTGAATCATTTGTCCTTGTTCATTAGTCCTTGTGACTCGTTGTGTGACCAATTTGTCCTTGTTTATTAGTCATTGTGACTCATTGTGTGAATCATTTGTCCTAGTTCATTAGCCATTGTGACTCGTTGTATGAATCATTTGTCCTTGTTCATTAGTTATTGTGACTCTTTGTGTGAATCATTTTGTCCTAGTTAATTACACATTGTGACTCGTTGTGCGAACCATTTGTCTTTATTCATTAGTCATTATGTCTCGTTGTGTGAATCATTTGTCCTTGTTCATTAGTCCTTGTGACTCGTTGTGTGAACCATTTGTCCTTGTTATTAGTCATTGTGACTGTTTGTGTGAATCATTTGTCCTAGTTCATTAGTCATTGTGACTCGTCGTGTGAATCATTTGTCTTTGGTCATTAGTCATTGTGACTCGTTGTGTGAACCATTTCTCCTTGCTTATTAGTCGTTGTGACACTTTGTGTGAATCATTTGTCCTAGTTCATTAGTCATTGTGACTCGTCGTGTGAATCATTTGTCCTTGTTCATTAGCCATTGTGACTCATTGTGTGAATCATTTGTCCTTGTTCATTAGTTATTGTGACTCTTTGTGTGAATCATTTGTCCTAGTTAATTACACATTGTGACTCGTTGTGAATCATTTGTCCTTTTTCATTAGTTTTTATGACTCGTTTTATGAATCATTTGTCGTAGTTAATTAGTCATTGCGACTCGTTGTGTGAATCATTTGTCCTTGTTCATTAGTCCTTGTGACTCGTTGTGTGAACCATTTGTCCTTGTTCATTAGTTATTGCGACTCTTTGTGTGAATCATTTGTCCTAGTTAATTACTCATTGTGACTCGTCGTGTGAATCATTTGTCTTTGATCATTAGTCCTTGTGACTCGTTGTGAACCATTTCTCCTTGCTTATTAGTCATTGTGACTCTTTGTGTGAATCATTTGTAGTTGTTCATTAGTCATTGTGACTCGTTGTGTGAATCATTTGTCCTTGTTCATTAGTCCTTGTGACTCGTTGTGTGACCAATTTGTCCTTGTTCATTAGTCATTGTGACTCATTGTGTGAATCATTTGTCCTAGTTCATTAGCCATTGTGACTCGTTGTATGATCATTTGTCCTTGTTCATTAGTTATTGTGACTCTTTGTGTGAATCATTTTGTCCTAGTTAATTACACATTGTGACTCGTTGTGCGAACCATTTGTCTTTATTCATTAGTCATTATGTCTCGTTGTGTTAATCATTTGTCCTTGTTCATTAGTCCTTGTGACTCGTTGTGTGAACCATTTGTCCTTGTTTATTAGTCATTGTGACTGTTTGTGTGAATCATTTGTCCTAGTTCATTAGTCATTGTGACTCGTCGTGTGAATCTTTTGTCTTTGGTCATTAGTCCTTGTGACTCGTTGTGTGAACCATTTCTCGTTGCTTATTAGTCGTTGTGACACTTTGTGTGAATCATTTGTCCTAGTTCATTAGTCATTGTGACTCGTCGTGTGAATCATTTATCCTTGTTCATTAGCCATTGTGACTTGTCGTGTGAGTCATTTGTCTTTGGTCATTAGTCCTTGTGACTCGTTGTGTGAACCATTTCTCCTTGCTTATTAGTCGTTGTGACTCTTTGTGTGAATCATTTGTAGTTGTTCATTAGTCAGTGTGACTCGTTGTGTGAATCATTTGTCCTAGTTCATTAATCCTTGTGACTCGTTGTGTGACCAATTTGTCCTTGTTCATTAGTCATTGTGACTCGTTCTGTGAATCATTTGTCCTAGTTCATTAGCCATTGTGACTCGTTGTATGATCATTTGTCCTTGTTCAATAGTTATTGTGACTCTTTGTGTGAATCATTTTGTCCTAGTTAATTACACATTGTGACTCGTTGTGCGAACCATTTGTCTTTATTCATTACTCATTATGTCTCGTTGTGTGAATCATTTGTCCTTGTTCATTAGTCCTTGTGACTCATTGTGTGAACCATTTGTCCTTGTTATTCGTCATTGTGACTATTTGTGTGAATCTTTTGTCCTAGTTCATTAGTCATTGTGACTCGTCGTGTGAATCATTTGTCTTTGGTCATTAGTCCTTGTGACTCGTTGTGTGAACCATTTCTCCTTGCTTATTAGTCGTTGTGACACTTTGTGTGAATCATTTGTCCTAGTTCATTAGTCATTGTGACTCGTCGTGTGAATCATTTGTCCTTCTTCATTAGCCATTGTGACTCGTTGTGTGAATCATTTGTCCTTGTTCATTAGTTATTGTGACTCTTTGTGTGAATCATTTGTCCTAGTTAATTACACATTGTGACTCGTTGTGAATCATTTGTCCTTTTTCATTAGTTTTTATGACTCGTTTTATGAATCATTTGTCGTAGTTAATTAGTCATT